>NW_008481847.1:322945-351873 GCF_000524495.1 Plasmodium inui San Antonio 1 | reverse complement strand
AAAAACTCTCATCAGCAGTACAACCTATAACGCTTCATTTCCCCTCCAGGAGGAAAAAAAAAGAAAACGTTACACGATATAGCAGATCTACAACCTGTCCTCAAAATATTTAACCGTCTTGCAAATAATTTCCAAGCATTCGTCGAGCTGCTCCTTGGTGATGCAAAGGGGGGGAGACAATCGAATGGTCTTATCATGCACAGATCTGGTGATGAGTCCATTTTCCTTAAACTTCAAACAAATGTCCCACACGTTGACAATCTCATTCCTGAACTCAATGGCACAGAATAGACCTCGTCCTCTGACCTCACGAACGATTTTGCAGTCTTTCAGTTCTTCTTTTAAAGCCTTTAAGAAGGGTCCACCTAACCTTTCTGCATTTTCGCTAAGCTTCTCATTGATTAAAACCTTGAGCGATTCTACACAAATGGCAGCAGCAAGTGGGTTTCCTCCATAGGTAGACCCATGCTCACCTGGTTTCAACACAAGCATAACATCATTGTTCGCCAAAATGGCTGAAATGGGGTAATGCCCTCCTGAAAGGGCCTTGCCAAGAAGAATCACATCAGGTTTGACACCATAATGGTAAGTACATAACAGTTTTCCTGTTCTTCCTAGCCCTGTTTGTACCTCATCGGCTACAAAAAGGACATTATATTTTTTGCACAATGCTTCTACACCTTTGAAGTAGCCATCCGATGGAAGGATAACTCCAGCTTCTCCTTGGATGGGCTCAACAACAAAGGCACACACATTTGGATCCTGCAGTTCGGCTTCTAATGCTTCCAAATCGTCATACGGTATCTTTTGGAAGTTTGGAACGAAGGGGCCAAAATTATTTTTACATTTCTTATCAGTAGAAGCTGATACGCATCCTAAAGTTCTTCCAGAAAAGTTCTTGTTGCACACAATTATTTTGGCTTCATTTTCTGGTATTTTTTTCACTTCATAACCCCACTTTCTGCACATTTTATATGCTGTCTCGTTTGCCTCTGCTCCTGTATTCATCATTAACACTTTGTCGTAGCCAAACAAGGTGGTCAAGTACCTTTCGCACACCCCGAGAGAGTCGCTAAAAAATGCTCTGCCGCATATTGTCAGTTTTTTGGCTTGATTTATCATGGCATTCAAGATATCGGGGTGGCAGTGGCCCTGGTTTACAGATGAGTACGCCGACAAGAAGTCATAGTACCTCCTATCTTCGATGTCGTATACAAAAACGCCACTTGCTCTGTTGAGGACAACGGGGATTGGGTCGTAGTTGTGTGCTCCATAGGTCAACTCGTTGTTCATGTAGTCTTGGCTGCTCTTGAGTTCTTTTATGAAGTCCATTTTGGCTCTACGGTGGGGGGCAACGAAAGAAAATTAAAACAGACAAATAAGCAAACAGATAAACAAATAAGCAAATGACAAGGTTAGACAGATGCCTATGGGGGGACGGCCGCGGAGCGACAGATTTGCAAAAAAAAAGAAAAATTATGAACGTTCATACATTTTTGCAGAAGAAAAAAAAAAATATATATTTTAGCTAGCTTAGTTAGCCATTTTTCTCGCTCCAAAAAAAAAAAGAAAAGTGGGGGCCGCGGCACAAAATATGCGCGTAAGAAGAAGAGGTACACGTACGCCCGGTGCTGGCATACTTGACGTATGGCCCCCCTTTTTTGGTCTGTTGTAACCCTCGGCGTGCACCAACACAGTTGCCTCAGGATACGCTTATGTGGCAAAACTTACAGTTCAGTTAGGGAAAAATAATGCGAGTATAGGCTGCAAAACCAGGGTGGAAAAACGTAGCGTAGAGATTGAGTATACGCGGGCAAAGGAGATTATTTTCCTTGTAGGGAGAGAAGTGCTAAAGCGTGATGCCTGTGTTAGGGATTAAATAGGGGGGAGCGCATAGATGGAGGGGGGTTCGCGCTGGGACGGTATCGCGTATGCGCGGTGAAGTTCATCTGATTAGCACATGCACTACTGGCACGTTCCTAGGCCAATACGCGCGCAGGAACATATAAAAACTAGGTTCGCGCAAATGAATTTTCTCTCTCCTCAGCCATCAAAAACGTACTTGCAGATTTGAGAAGATCTGTGCAGATTTTATGCTGGGATAGTAGTATAAACAGGGGGGAGAGGGTTACGGGAAAGTCACAAAGAGTTTCCTTCTTTCCTTGAAAGGGGCGAAGCAGTGAATTGCTTCTAACGTATGTGTAAAGAATTAGCAGAAAGTTGGGTAAGGTTTTTTTTTCTTTAAAGCGAAATTATGCTGTTTTGAGGGATAGAAGGATGAAAAGGGAAAGTTTTAGTTTCAATGCGTTTGGGTATAGGAATTATAGTTTAGGTTTGTGGCTTAGCTTTTTCGTTTAGGTTTTCGCTTTATGTTTTTTGTTTATCTTTTTGGTTTATGTTCGTGCATTAGGGTTATTTTTTTTGATTCAAATACTTTCGCTCCTCGTTACGTTCTCTCCTTCCTAACGTTGGGGTTATTTTTCATTTCGTGAAAAATACATGGCCAGTTGGAATAAGGGGATCTTCATAATGAGAATACATATATATTACGCGCCGATGCATTTGCATTATTGTTAGTATGTACCGATACGGCATGCGCTCCTGCGTTAGCTCCAACGTGCCGACTCCTTCTACCAAACATGCAAATAAAAATTATGCACTCTGAGTGGCGCACTGACGGTAGTCTAACGCATTCTCAGTAAGGTTGCACTTTATCCGTCCCGGTGACAGGCATATTTTAACCGCTCCTCCGTGTGGTGTAGGGGGATACAAGAAAATGATTCAACTTCCCATTGCACGAAGGGCATCTCATGTGCCGCATGGCTTTTACAGGAGAGGAACCGAGAGGGGATAAATATAAATATACATCTCTGCATGCTCATGCACATGGGTATACATATCCGTATATATGTATTTCATTTCTCTTTTGCATGTAGTGGTGGGCTTAAGAGTAGGCGACTTTTATGCGCTAAAAAATGTAAAGGGGGTTAGGGAAAGGTAAATGCTTATGCGTGGCTGCTTCTTATGAACTTATCCGCTAGTGGAACCTCGGGGTGGATCCCGTACCTACAACTTGTTCGCTTATCGAAGGGAAAAAAGAAGAGGAAGGCCTTTTCCAGCATATCCCACCCCCCATCTGCATATTAGTACTTCCTCATTTTATCGGGCAACATGCACAACTTTCGGGGTCATGTAATAAAAGGGGTGTAAAACTTACGCCACTTGTTTTGCAGCGAAGAACACTCCCCCCATAGAAACACAGAGAGGGGATTCATCCGTGCCGCAGCGCTGACCCATTCGTGGCGGATGACTCCTCATAAAACATAATGAGGTACTCTTGGCTGCTTTATTTTGTTTTCCCTCACTGGTGGTGCATTTCAAAATTGATGCATTCCAACACAGAAGCAAGTTTTAAAAAAAAGAAAAAAGTACCTACCTATTTGCAGCACTGTTCCCGTTTGTACAATTTTTACCTTCTCCTACCTCGGCCTGCCGCAGAGATGGTGAACTGACCCACGTCACCTTCCTGCCGATGGAAAAGCTGATTTTTTCTCTATTCCGTTTTTAAGCGGTGTGCATAAACATGTGGGTGGAGCCGTCCCCCATCTGTTTCTTTTGCATACCCTGGGGGACGAAATCCTTTGGTTTTTATTAGCGTTTTATTACCGTCCGGGGGGGACAGCGCTACGGATGCAGAGAGGGGGGGGGTTTATAATTAGAGGAGCTTCAAGCACGTCCCATGTGGCAATGTTGCCACGTTGCCATGTTGTCATGCTACTGAGCTGCTATAATGCTATTACTGCGTTATTGGGCACCCTGACGGCTGCTCGTTTTGGCTTTACTCATTTAGATGAGGATACGTGTAAGTACAGATGGGTGAAGGTACAGATGAGTGAATGTACACCTGCATGAATGTTAAGTTATGCACACGTAAAGGCACACGCGCAATTGTATGTGCTTTGTGGCTGTTTTTTCTTTCTTCTCTTCCGTTTGCGGGAAGGAGAGAGGAAAGCGACATACTAGGAGCGTCACTTTCGTTTGGGGGGATGAACACGAAATGAGAGCGCGGCAAAGAGAGCGCGGCAAATACTGCTGCGCAGTCGTCATAACGCCTGTGTTTGTTTGTATCCATGTACACGGCGTGGTGCACATGAGAGGAGTCCTTTGCAAGGCTACGGGCTGCGCGCCGCTCATCTCATCGTTTCGTGAAATGGGCATTCACAAATGGCGTCGCCCTGCTGGTGCGCATTAAGAGGGTTATCGATGAGGTGTTCTCCGTTTGGCAGCCCGTTTGGCAGTTCGTTTGACTTCCTTCTTCTCCCCTTTACTTCTCTTCCCCCATGGATTTGCCCGCCCGTATGATCTCGTCGACGAGCAGGATCTGCTGCGAGATGGCCGTAGCGATGGAGATGATTTGCTTCTTCACACAGTAGTTGTCGTATATGCCTGCGGGGGGAACGGTAACAGGTTGGAATAATTCAGGTTGGAATAATTCAGGTTGGAATAATTCAGGTGGGAATAATTCAGGTGACATAATTGAGGTGGATATTTTGGAAGGGACGATACAGACTCCACGGTGCAGTCGTTGATGCGGTAGGCACTGCAACCCGCTTCTTCCAATGGCTCACCCTTCAAATGGGCGATGATCGGCTCGCCAGTATCCAAGTCAAGTCCAAGTGGTTCCGACTGGTCGGCCATATATTTGTCAATCACGTTAAAGAGCGTCTCGTGAATGTCCAGTCCGCTATTCTCCAGAAGAACCTTGGGGATGTTGAGCAAGCTATTCGCATAAACATCGAAAGAGAACTTCTGCTTCCCTCGCATCTTTTTTTCCTCCTCTTTTAATTTACAATAGGCCATAATTTCAAATGAGCCGGCCCCCGAAATGACACATTCATCTTCGATAGCATTCTTTATGCTTCGAAGTCCATCTCGAATGGCATCTTTTATTTGCTTAATGGTGTAATCGTTTGGAGCTTGTATGTACAGGGTGCAGCTCTTAGGGTTAACGACTTCTTCAATGAAGGTATACTTCTCATCGTTAATACAGATCTCGTAGACGAGTCCTGCGTAGCCTAGATCTTCCTCCGTCAAATCGTAGACATTGTTGCATGCATTTCCACCACAGCAGAGGACTATGCGTTCTAGGTTTCTTCTTTTAATTCGTCTCAAGGCCATGATGTTTTCCTTGGCCATTAAGTCTAAGCTAATGGGATCGATTCCCTTCTGATTGAACACAGCAAAGTTGTACATTTCGTTGGTCTCTTTAAATTTCTTTTCTATAATACTCTTCTTTAGCTCAATAATCTTCTTCACCTTATCATCGGTGAACTTCCTCTCTGATTGTACTAGCTTGTCTCTATCCTCAGCAGTGGAATAAACGAAGGAAGAAAACACTTCACTCTTTTCATACTCCAGGCTCACATTCAACACAAGAGTGAAGCATTTGGTCAGTTTGTTCGGCATATTCGGGTGCCTACACCCATGGTCCAGCACCATGCCTCTCACCAATTTGGTATTTATACTCATATTTTTCTTCACGTCCATAATTTCGATCATATGAAGATCTATCTGCTTCTCAGGGCTGTAAATAACTTTGATGCTTTCGACTAAATCATCTGACAATTTGTCTGCCAAGGGGATGGGCAATTTGGTCCGGATGCACGTCTTGGCAACGTTGTAGAGTAACTCTTTGTCGAAGTTTTCTTTTATGTTTATGGGTATTTTCATGGTCTCCAGCACATTTAGAAGAATGGCTTTGGCTTGATCGAAGCCCTGCGTGATGATACGTGGATGGATGCTCTCATACAGAATGTACTTCTCCGATAGGTATATTAATGACGTGGCTACGATGAGATTGCTGCTGGAGCCGTCTCCTAATGTCTCGTCGATGGAGGAGCATATCCGACTCAGCATGCTGGCCGTTGGGTGCTGAATCATCATTTCGTTAAGCAGGACATTGCCATCCTTCGTAATTTTGATTGCGCCGGAGCCGCTCACCAGCATTTTGTAGCTCCCCTTGGGCCCCAAATTGCTCTTAATTATTTCATACATCCCTTTGCTCGCATTGATGTTCGTGAGAAGCACGTTTGTAGAGCGGAGGCTGTCCGCCTTCTTGTTCAGCAGGTGGATGGACATCTGCAGGGGGAAGCGGTGCGCGTGTGAATTGGGTAGCCATGTGAAGGGAGGGGGAAGATGAATAAATAAGTGCATGCGGGACAGCGGCGGGAGTGTGGGCCTATCTGTGTAGGCCTCTTCTTCCGCAGCTGGGACGTACCTTTGCAAAAATCGCAGCGGGGTGGAAAAAGAGGATCTTTAATTGGTCAGACTGTCAACTCTTCCGCTGCTCAACTGTTCGGCTGTGGGCTGCTCGGGCGGTTGGCAGTAGGCGACGCTTTATGTTAAGTTTTTCCAATGTTGCCAGTTTTGCCAGTTTTGTGGCTGCCTACTTCAAGGGCTTCCTCTCCGCTGTGCGCTAAATGGGCGGTCACTTTGTTTTCCCCTCTTCGCACGCTTTTTTTTTTTTTTTCTCTTTTGCTGCCCTATTTTTGCGCTGTTATTTTGTGTGTTGTTATCTGTGCGGTGTTATTTTTTGCGGTGTCATTTTTTGCGGTGTTATTTTTTGCGGTGTTATTTTCTCCGCTGCTATTTTCTCCGCTGCTATTTTCTCCGCTGCTATTTTCTCCGCTGCTATTTTCTCCGCTGTTACGTCTTTGGTCCTCCCCCTTGCCTAACTTTCTCTTCCCTTTTTGCAGAACGACGTGGAAGCGAAATTTGTAAGCGCGGCTGGGGGGCGACGAAGAAATGCACCCACGTTTGCGGGCGGGACGATACTCTCCCTGTAGAGCGGCAGCCCACCAAGGCGATGCGGTGCGGCCACCAAAGAGATGCCGTGCAGCCCACTAAGGCGATACGGTGCAGCCAACCAAGGGATGCCCCCATGGCGTGAATAACTGCTTACTACTAGGTAGAGAGAGAGAGAAAAAAAAAACGTGTACATGTGATTGCACCCTTTCCTATGCTACTCCGCGCGTGCATTTGCTGTTAGCCCACTTGTGCAGCGGCACCCGGACGTAATTTGTTAACAGTGGGCATTGCGTAACGGAGTACTCTGTTGAGGATCTACGCGGGGAAGGGGGGCTGTATTCCGCGAGTGAAGGCTACTGACCTTGTAGAGGATGCCTTCCACTTGCCGCCCCAAACTAGGGGTTCTAATTGAAAGGTGCACTACAATGTTAATCCATCCTCCAGCGTCCGCTCCCATTTTAACGACCCACTGGGAGGAACCAACAAAGGGGTACATATAACTGAAACTGAGGAGGCATCAGCAGGGCTGGCTTTCCCCCTGCGACTTCCTTTCTCTATCCTTTATTGAATAGGCGAATGCACCGCAGAGCGTCTCCTTCGTTTGAAACGTCCGCACCATGTGCAGTGGTGAAAAGAGGACATTTCTAATTATCCTTTTGGCTTCTAAGTCAACTTCGACGAGTATCAGCTGGGGGTGGAGGACGCCACATCTTTGCGAAGCCAAACGGAACAGGAAGGGAGGCGCCATTGAAGCTGATTACAGGTGTGTTTTCAGGACCAAGAGGATCCCATTTGTTGATAATTTCTTTTTTTTTTTTTTTTTCTTTTTTTTCTTTTCTTCCTTTTCTTCCTTTTTTCTCTTTTTCCTCTTTTTTTTGTTCAAAAATTTGCACACCTGGAGTGGTAGCCAAACCGGGAGTGCCAGAACGAGTGATGACCAAATGGGGAACACAGCAACTGTGCACGGGATGACATGTGCATTTCATACAACAGGCTCACAGTTCGTAACAGTTCATGCGTGGGAGGAAAAGACGGGGCGATTCAATTCGTTCGCCCCGTGTGCAGCCAGTCGCGTTAGCGCGATGGTTGCAGGGGTGTATGTAAAATGGGGGAAAATTGCGCATAACTACAAACGTGGCCGGTAGGAGCGAATAACACGGCAGATGCCCAGGTCTACGTCTTCGGGGGCGCCCCAATGGTTCGCCATCACCGCGTCAGGCAACACCGCTTCTTTAACCATCGCCTCTTTAACCACTACTTCTCTAATCACCGCTTCTCTAACCACCCTAACAACAGCGCATCTTTTTTTTCTTAATTTTTGGGGGAACGGAGTTATGCGACACGTGGGGGTAAATCAGCAAGTAGCCCTCAGAAGGGTTCAAGCCGTTATTGTATTTGTACCCGAGTTTTTCAGGAGCGAAATGATACATAGTGGTGCTTTCATCCTCTTTTCCAGGAATAGCAAAATCTGTAGGAGACAAAGAAGGGAACGTAATCTGTCTATTAATGCCTTCAAATAAGCTCATGCTTTTCTGATTCGATGGGTGTATTATAAGGTGTTCATATCTTTTCTTGTCAAAGTGGATGGGATCCATGGAGGCAAGGGAGTCATTATCGATGTGGTAATTTTTCCCCTCACCATTACTGGGAGGATTATTTGTTTCGTTAATGTTTTCATTGAACTGTTCTTTGTTGCTGGGAGGTTCATTCGGAGTTTTAGAGTATTCATCCTCCTTCTTCTGTGTGTCTTCGCTGGGACCGCTTTCTTGCGTGTCTTGAAAGAGGTGGCTCGCTCCGTCCTGGCCGTCCCCAGCCTGGTCGTCGTCATGCGGGTAGGAACCTCCTTCGTAGTCACCGTGTTGGTGATCGCCACTTTGGAAGACGCCGTCGCTTTGAAAGATACCACCGCTCTGGAAGACACCACCGCTTACGACAGGGGGATTCATGACACCCACATTTGCCGCAACCTGTTCGGCATCCCCTTCATTGGCGCTTTTGACGTCGCCTGAGTCGTCCCCTTGGACATTGCCTAAGGCTGCCTCTTCAGCGTCTTGTAAGACGTCCTCCTCATCGTTCTGTAAGACGTCCTCTTCATCGTTCTGCGAGACGTCCTCTCCAGCGTCCTGTAAATCTTCCTCCTCTGCGTCGTGTAAGTCCTCCTCTTCGACGTCGTGCAGCAATTCCCTTTCTGCGTCACTTGCGGCTTCCTTCTGCGCGTCCTTTAAGGCATCCTCCACGTCACTTATTGCTTCCCCGTCCACTTCACTCATCGCCTCCTCCACGTCACTCATCGCTTCCTTCTCCACGTCACTTATAGCCTCCTTCTCCACGTCACTCATCGCCTCCTTCTCCACGTCACTCATCGCCTCCTTCTCCACGTCACTTATAGCCTCCTTCTCCACGTCACTTATAGCCTCCTTCTCCACGTCACTTATAGCCTCCTTCTCCACGTCACTCATCGCCTCCTTCTCCA
The DNA here is from genome assembly GCF_000524495.1 of Plasmodium inui San Antonio 1. NCBI lineage: Eukaryota > Apicomplexa > Aconoidasida > Haemosporida > Plasmodiidae > Plasmodium > Plasmodium inui. The sequence continues at coordinate 342,593 of NW_008481847.1, read as the reverse complement.
CGTCACTTATGGTCTCCTTCTCAGCGTCACTTATCGCCTCCCTCTCCACATCGTTTAGTACTTCCTTGTCTACGTCATTTTCCTTCTCATTCAAGTCGCTCTCCGTGGAATACTCCTCATTCTCGTCCGCTTACAAATGGATGAAACAAAAAAAACCAGACAGATAAGTGAGTCAACGGAGAAGGAAAAAAAACAAAAAAAAAAGGGGTCCAAATCGTTCCTCAAAAGGAACAATCATCTGTGTAGTGAAACACGATTTTTCACTTATGTTATGACTATACACCGATTTTGCCTAAACGAGCTAGCTTTTTTTTTTTTTTTTTTATCCATTTTGCATGAACTCTTCATGTAAAAATACAAGTCGACACAAAACAGTTGCAACAAGAGGAGACACATTCACATAGTAGTAACTTCCCTCACTGAAGTGTCATCGTGAATTATCATCACGATTTGATTGCATATGTATGTGTGCAGAAAGAAAAGGGCATATACCTGATTTGTTTAAGTCACTGAAATCATCCATCCTTTGAAGGCAGCGTGGAAGTTACTCAAATTGGTGTGTACAGTGGTGAAATTGGAAAAGTGGAAGTGTGCGGTATGATCCTCTCTGGTTAGACATATGTCGGAGGGGACAAAATGATCAGGGGAAAAAATGTGAAAGAATAGTAAGCATAAATACACAATGTGAAGGGACTTTTCCAAAGTGAAAAATTGGAAGAGCGAAGGCGGCTATTTCTTTTTCCCCTTTTCCATTTCTTTTTCTTTTCTTCTTTTTATTTTTGCACTTTGCCGATGTAGCGGTGCGAAAGCGTAGCTACCTTCCAAGCGCTAGTGAGTCACGACGAGGCAAAGGGAGCGAACATACTTCTACATAATTTTTTTTCGCATTAGGGAACATAGCACTAGCTAGTTCGTCCAAGTTATTCTCCCTTTTAATGTACACATGGAAGGGGCACGCTTTGGGAATTCCTGTTTTTTTTTTTTTTCTTAAATCTTTGATAGGGTGACAATGACCAAATAACCAATGGGGGAAATTTCCATATTTTTTTTTTTTTTTTAATCCGAGCTAAAACGAGTGTATTAACATCGTCCCGATAGGGGTCCTAGACATGTAATGAGTCCCTTACGTGAGTCTCACAAATGGGTAAGGTGCAGTTTGGGTGACTACGTAACTATGCAGGGGGGTTAGCGGCATGTAATTTTCTATTCAGACAGAAAGAAGGTGCGGTAAAAAAATCTTTGGGGTGCTCGAAGCAAAATTGGGAAAAGGGTTCCACGAAGGGTTTTATCGATTCGTTTAAGAAAGGCGGAAGTTCCCCTTCGGCACTAAAGTACGTGTCACGAGAGTACCTAATGGGGAAGTCTAACAAACATCCATTTGTGTATTTCCCTTTTTTTTTCTCTTTTTGATAACAACGGGTTGATCTCTTCTCCCTTAGACATTCCCCTGCTCCGTCGCCTCGAACAGGATACACATTAGCTACTAACGCAGTGTTAGCAGAAGATGTTTTTCCAACTTCAGCGGTGTAGTGAAAGTGCCTTCTGAATCGGAAGGGGGAATTGCCTAAGACGACGGTCACATGTTCGGTGGCAAATCTTTGGAGAAGGATGAGGGGAGATAAAAAGAAAAAAAAAGGGATTCCTCGCATGTGCCTAACCGCGGTGATCTGTTTTAGAGATTGGCCGCAGATCTGATCACTGATGATGCACCCATGCCTATTGTAGATATAATGTGCATACATGCATATGTTCTTATGCGCAATTTTTTACCTATGTATGCTCTCCTTATGTCATCCCTCCCCGCGGAGAAAAATAATCTTCCCACTCCATCCCCGATTGACACCCCTCTGTTGGAATGTTCATTCGACCCCCCGCTGGGAACTTTCCAATTTAAAAAATCCTCGCCTATTTGTGTACATCATGTTGTGTGATCTTTTTTCGGCACACCGGGGAGGCAATGCTGACCCCAAGTTTCGCATTGCATGTGTCATTAGGAAAAAAAAAAAAAAAGAAGGGAAGTTAATGTAAGGTAACGCAAGCTAAATAAAACAAATCGAAGCGAAGCAAATGGGCTAAGGGCTCATTGGATAAGATGAAAAGGAAAAAGAAGAAAGAAAAAAGAAAAAAAAAAACTAGGAAAAAATAGAAAAAAATAGAAAAAAATAGAAAAAACTAAACAACTCCCTCCTGCGCTGGCATGGTTGAGGCTCACCCATAGGAAAAACGCGCTCCATCCATGTTCACGCGCAATCGCACATTTGTATGGCATTATAAGATGCTCATATGCATCCCTGCAGGTGAACACACAAGGGTAAAGTTCGCCACTGTTCGTATGCAAATTCTGTAGGCTCCCCCCTACATCCACTAAGAAGAGATGATAGCATAGTGTAGCGAAGTGAAGCACACCTCTATTTTTTATTTTTTATTTTCTTTTTCTTTCTTGTTGCCAAAGGGGGAAAGATGGCCGATGGGGAGTACAGCTTTTCCTTGACAACCTTTAGCCCCACGGGGAAGTTAGTTCAGATTGAATATGCCCTGAATAGGGTCTCCAGTAGTTCCCCTGCCTTAGGTAAGGATTCGGCGTGATGGAGAAAAGTGGGGCCATTTCGATGAATCGCTTATTCACATCTTCGTCCCCTGCTATTTTCCTCCTCCCCTTTTTGTCCGTTTACCCCCTTGGCTTACACTTATGTCCATTGGCATATGCATATATAACAGCGCTGCTATGAAGTCAGATGCTATACACTACGCTGCTATACTTGTTCATCCTTTCCACCCTCCCCCCCAAGGCATCAGAGCCAAGAATGGTGTCATAATCGCAACGGAGAAGAAGAGCCCAAATGAACTCATAGAAGAAAATAGCATATACAAAATCCAGCAGATCAGTGAGCACATTGGAATTGTATACGCAGGAATGCCTGGAGACTTCCGGGTGTTATTGAAGCGTGCCCGGAAGGAAGCAATCAGGTATTCCCTACAGTATGGAAATGAAATTCTGGTGAAAGAACTTGTTAAAGAAATAGCATCCATAGTGCAGGAGTTTACTCAGACGGGTGGGGTGAGACCATTTGGTTTGTCCCTGCTGATCTGCGGCATAGATGCCTATGGATACCACCTGTATCAAATTGATCCCTCCGGGTGTTACTTTAATTGGCTAGCTACGTGCATAGGAAAGGACTACCAGAATAATATTTCCTTTCTGGAGAAAAGATACAGCAGCGAAATAGAGGTGGAGGACGCCATACACACCGCCATCCTCACGCTCAAGGAGAGCTATGAGGGCGTCATGAACGAGAAGAACATCGAAATAGGCGTGGCCTGCAACGACAAGCCCTTTAAAATTCTGACCCCGAACGAGATTAAGGACTACCTCATCGAGATAGAATGAGCGGTGGGGCGGAGAGGGGCGGCGATGAGCAGAGGGCAGGCGATGAGCGGAGGCTGTGTAGCAGTGGGGGCAGCCTACCGGTGAAATTGCAGAAGCCTGGCGGGGGAACCCCCCTGGTGTACATTGTTTGAACACTGCCAAGGGAAGTTGCCCTCCCGTAGTGGCTGTGTACTTGCCCCGTTGTAGCCCCTTCGCTTCGTCCCCTTTCGCTGCTCTGAATTTCACCCCTCCCTTTCGTGCCTTTTTTTTAAAACCTCGCACCGTCGGAGAAGCATCAACGTATGATCTCCCCTTGGGTGACGAACAAAACGGCATGCCGCGCGAAACTATTTAAATAGCTATATATACTATGTGTATACCTAGGTGTGCATTTTTTTCCCACCACTGGGAAGTAGCCTTCTTCGTGGGAAGGGCTCCCAAAAGTGCTTGCTCATATCTTGGCGTGTTGAAGCAACGCGGCTGATGGGATGGTTGGCCCCATACGGGGATGTTCATTGGGTACATAATGAAATGTAAATTGTAATCGTTCCCATTTCTGTGCTTGTTCCGTACGTCACCCTCACGGCGCACGCCGAGCGCGTTTCGCCCTTTTACAATTACACCCCTAACTGACAAGGAAATTCTCCCGAAGTCGCCCCCCAAAAAAAAAAGTACACAGGGGGGATGAGCATCAAAAATAGAAAGGAGGCACTCTAATTGTCTGTTTTCAGAGCGTGACACTCTATATATAAAAAAAAAAAAAAAAAAAAACTCCACGTGCCCATGCCCCGGCGCAACTCGAGGTACGAACACCTTTCGAGTTTCCTAGCAAATTGGGCGAAGGCAACTTGCGGTTAGGATAGTAGCGAAGTGTGAAAAAAATGCCACAAGGAAGAAGTAGCTCTCCATGCATACGCTTTCACGCACATGCGGATGAAGCTCTTGATTATTTACGCGTGATTTGTCATCCTCCCCCCCCCATGAAAAAGAAACACACAGCTGACCAAAAATGAACTGCATACGGGCCATATTTTGTAAAGGCCGCCATGCGGTCAGGGGGAAAAGCACACCCTTCCTCATTAGCGGCAATTTTAACGTTGTTGGAAGGAGGAACATCAGCATGGGCATGAGGAAACTGAACAAGGATAGCCCCGGTGAACAAACAAACTATACGAGCAACCAACCAAAGGCAGTCCGCGTACCAATAATGCGGTTTTTCTATGGCGTCATCATTCTAATGGCAGTTGTCCCTATATGCCAGACCCTCTACGAGACGAATAAATATTACGACGAGGTAAGCTAGCCATTTGCATCACTCCGTTTTGCCCCTTCCCCCATTTGCTCCAATGCAACACTGTTCTATATATCTTCCTTCCTTCTTACGTCGCTCTTCCTTCCTCCTTCGCTTTTTCACCCCCTTTCCCACCCACCACCTACGCAGAACAAGCATTTGTACGAAAAGGGACAGTGTTAGTTAAATCTGAGAGGAAAGGCTTTCTCATGTTTCGCCCCTGTGGGCAGTCCAACCCTGAAGTCTAGGCATTTCTGTGTGCCATGGATCGGTACACCCGACCGGCAATTTTTTTTTTACCTCCCCCCCCCCTCACGTCATGTGTATGTCCCTTGTTCTATCACGCCTTTAATTTCATCTGTATGTTCCGGCGCGCATAACTTATAACTGCGAAGTTAGCTGTGCGTCCCCCGACGCGCGGAGTGACGACACTCAAACATGGATAACGTGCCCAATGGGGCAAAAAACAAAATGGAGCATGCAGAGGTGCACCGATGGGGCAGTTTACCAACGGGGCTGTGTAGCGAAGTCGGCGCGTTTGCCTTCAACGTAAAAAATGGGAGGAGTGCTCATGTAGCAACGGCGGAGAGCCCCTCGGTGGAAGCCAACCGCAGGGAGGACGAAAAAGGGGCAGCAAGGAAAGCAGCAGGGGAAAACAAAGACAGAAAGAGAGGGCAATAGTGACGACAAACGGGGTAGGAACAAACGGGGCAGGAACAAACGGGGCAGGAACAAACGGGGCACAAAATGGTGATGTACCCCAGGGAGGAAAGAGCCTCCCTTTTTTCCGCACTATAACATGCCCCTAAAGTTTAAGCCCACCTGGAAGTACTTCGTCCGGTCATTCAGGTGATGCAAAAGAGGAAAATTAAAAAAAACCTCCAAGGAGACATTCTTCTGTATGTATGTCATGAGTCCGATCCCAGTGGATGCTCTCATGTCTCTCTTTAGCTGATCAAAGGAAGAGAAAAAATGATTGCTCAGTCGTCCCACCTGCACATAAAAGAACAGAATGGGATTAACATTCTGTAGCTTTAAGATATATTTACATACGAATTCAAAGCTGGTGATGAAGTTGGCCCCCAGGTAATTATAACAGATTCGGTAATCTCCTCTTTTTCTATCAAACTTGTAACCGACGTCTGTGTCTCCAATGCTGCTATGTTCGAAGCCTCGAAACGTTAGGGAGGTGCCTATGCTTCCACTGAAGTGGAAGGCCCCTAGCTGGTACGGGTTGGTTTTATCAAATCGATGTTTCACCCCATTGGTAAAGCTTACATAGGTGAGAACATCCTCACGGAGCCTCTTCACAAAGAGGTAGTGCAACTGATTTTTAAAGGATTTCTCTTCGCAGAAGGGCAAGGAGAGTTCACTCTCCATTTGGTAGAGGTAGCCTGACGTGGGGTAGTTGGTTTGTTCCACAAGTTGGGATGGATTGGCACTTCCTCCCTCGATGTGTCGATCTGGTACCTCTTCAGTGGGGCGACCCCCCTGGTGCAGTGATTCCTTTGGCCACCCATAACCCAGTGCATCTCGCTTGTACACATGGCGTATACTATGCTTGACATATCTCCCTGGCAACTTTAGCATCGATTCAGAGGGAATATAATTTCGACTTATACGTTGAAAGAGGGTGTTGAAATTTACGTCCCAAATGAATGTGTGCCTTTCTCCCACGAGGAATGTTTTGAGAGAGTTACCCTTCACTAAGTAGGATCCATGTTGTGTGTTACTTACGCTGCTGAGGTTTCCCTCAAAAATGAGGTTAAGGTTAGCCAAGTTACTTATTTGGGGAAAAACAAATCGGAGAGCGAAATTGTTTGTGTAGAAGCTACTTATGTTACCTTTGAGTTGGACACTATTGATCGTTCTGAGAACATACGGCACGTTCATCTCTAACTCGGCTGTTACTTCTCCGCGGTTATTTACATTGGTCCCTACGACATAGTTGTTGCTTTGCTCTTTTAGTGTGTATTTCACCTCCACGTCTGTTTCGGTGAGGCTCCTCAGGTTGATTAGCGGAGCACCAGCGAATATGTTTAACCGATGGATTTTTTCGTTACATTTATTAATCTGAAGAAAAAGGTCCTCCAGGGTTGCACTTTTCTTGATATCTTCAAAGAGGAAGTTGAGCTTTTCTCCTTTCACCTTCTTCACCCCCTCCACGTGGACTTGGACGCTCGTGAGCTTCTTCCCAGAGAGGGAATTATCCTCCATTTTGTGAAGCTATATAGCGACACATGTGAGTGGGAAGCTGCCATGTAGATGCCTTGCTTAGCCATGCGGTTCACTGGTTGGGGTTCCACTTAAGGGAGAATGTTCCACCCCCCCCCGGCTGGGGCTGGCTGGCATAGCAACGCTACAGCGGTGTGACCCCCCCTTTTTTCCACTACTCCGCGATGGAGAACGCTGATCCAGGTGGAGCAATTTCGTTCTCTTCGGTTTTGTTAGGGGAGAACGCATAGCCCACTGGTTGCGGTGCACTCTCTTCAACTTCTCTTCCAGTTTTGTCTCCTTTTCTTTTTTGAGGGTCAGGCCCCCATATTCCGAGGAGAGGGGGGCCCTTCCACGTTTAGTTGCTCCCCCGTTACAATGGCAATCGCACAACATGCTGGGCATTCCCACGATTGGCGAGTTCACAAACGGGTGCGCAAAGTAGGATGCCTCCCTCAGATGGAAAACAAAATTGAAAAAAAAAAAAATAAATAAAAAAAAAAAAAAAATGAAACAAAACGAAACAAAATGTAGCACAAATATCGTCCGCGGATGAAACAACTAATTGAGGGAAGTCATCCCTGAGCAAACCACATCACATGGCATGATAAGCAGTCATCTACCATGAGCCTCTCCCTCCCCGCCTCCTCGCAAAATCAACACGTCGACGGAGTACATATATACGCTGTACGTGGACAACAGTGTGCAGTTTGCGTGGCGGACCTTCCGCTTAAGCACCGACGCGACTGTCTGGTAGATGTTGATTTCGCCTTCTGAGATGGAGGGGAGCAACCCAGTTGGAAGCCGATTCGGCGGCTCACTCGGTAGCTTACTGAGAAGCTTATTGGGCCGTTCACTCGTCGACCCAGTCGCATCCACGTGGGCGTAGCCCCGACCGCAGTAATTGGTCAGCTTCCTCCTGTTACTCACCCCGTTGTAAACGGATGTGTATCTCTCAAACGGGGTCAGGGGGCTGAATTTTAAAAAGAAGTACAAACATTGTAGTAGCCTTAGTGGGTAGCTAACCAAGTTGGTGGCATCCCACTGGGGTGAGTAGCAAAACGGGTTCAGTGAACCCAAGTGGAATATCATCAAGATGGTCATGTTAATCTGTCGGATGCTCGCCGAGTCGATCTTCCTCCTAACGATAGCTTCTATGTCGCTATATTGTTCATTACCATCTCTGTCACTGCTTCGGTTCATGCTTTCCCTTGGGGAGGTGCCTTCGTAGAGGAGCTGGCGCAGTGGGCGACGCAGGTTCAGCCGGTCAACCATGAAGCGAAGGGAGAAGAGCAGCAGGTAGGAGACCATCTTAGCGTATCTTTCACATGGCAAGCGCAGGTGTGTGTTTATGAAGGCCAGCGTATTCATGAGGATGCAGGCCGTCTGTGTGTTCAGCTTGCGGCCGCTGAGCAGAGCCGCGATGCTGGGATCGTCCGCTTGCGCCTCGTCAATATGTATGATGTTTTGGTCCGATTCGCGCTTGGAAGGGGTTCCACTCGGGGTTCTGCTCTGCGTGCCACTTCGGGATGTACTTCCCGATGCACTTTTAGCGGCACTTCGGCTTCTACCTTGCATCCCCGCGTGGATGCCCTCCAAGTACGCACACATAACGTACGCGCTGGCCCTGTAATCGGGGTCGTTCTTTATGAGGCTCCTAACGATATAAACTGCGTTGACGACGTCTTCCGTCTGTAGCTGCGCGCAGAGGGTGGACATCTTGTCGAGGGGGTTGCTCTGGCCGCATTGGTTGCCATGGTCGTCTTGCTCGCCTTGCCCGCTTTCGTCTCCTTTAGCAGCTACGTTTGTCTCGCCCATCTTCAGGTGTGCCGTTTTAAAGCTGTCCGATATGATCTCTCTTATGTACCGATCGGGGATCAGGCCGAACTTGCTCACGTAAAGAAGGTACATGGTAAGAGACCTTGAATCCATTTTAAATATCTTTCTCCGTATGTTTTTTACGCACTGTTCGTATATCTGCCGATCGTGTGTGTCCAATTTGCTCATCGTGGCAAGGATGCAGCAGGTGTGCTTTGCGCTCAGGTTGTCGATGATGCTCCTCTTATCGTTGATGCGCGCGTGGTGCTGTGGGATGGAGCGGCTTCCCACCTCCTTGATGTGATTTGCCACATCGTCGACCAGGTTCTCTACATTGTCGGTGTTGCCCCCATGCCCGCCAAGGACACGCCTGCTGTTAGCCCCTCCCCTCAGCATCTCTATCATCACATGAATGATCTCTCCAAAGTGGCCGCTCGGATCCCCCGTGCGATGGTCAGCCCTCCTGTTCCTTTCTATCAGTGAGAATGTCGCCATGCTGGTAAACATATTAATAAATTCCATATACTTCAGATCTTTGTCTGCCAAATGTTTCTTTGCATGCCTCCGAATCAGATTGTAGATCTCCTCATCGACGTAGCCGAATCGTGCATACGCACTTGTGATGTTCAGGAAGTCTAACTTATTTATTTCGTTTTTTTTTCTTAAAATGAGGTGAGAGAAGAGTGCAAAGAGGTTGGCATCCGCGTGGTTTAACTTGCTTAGATTGTTCAGTATGTTCGTCAGATGCTTCGTGAAGAAGCCCTCGAGGAAGGCGCTGCGCATGGGCGGTTTGAAGCTCATCGGTGTGCCTCTCTCCCGTGTGTCGTTAAGCGGTGCTCTGCTCTCTGGTGCGCCTTTCTCCGCCTTCCCGCGTGCCAGTTTGGTGCTGGCCACCCCCGTAAGGGAGAACTCGCGGCGCAGGCGTCCCTTCACAAGCTGCAAAACGAAGCGTGTCTTCTCCGTGCAGAGGTAATTATACGACTTAGTAACGATGGTAACCACGTTGGAAGTGCACTGGTTGGATAAGCCATTTATCACTTCCCTCCTAGCCAGTCTCCCCAAAGCAGCATTAAACATCTTCACATTAACAATATCCACGTTGACGAAGTTGTTAAGGATGATTACAAGTGCCTTCACACTTATCCCATCGATGTTGGCACAAACATACTCAGCGATGGTGTCGTAGAGTACCCTGTCTCGGTACACAAACGACGAATACGAGTGCGTTACGCTGCTCACAAAGATGTCGGAGCATTTGTTCTTGTCCTGCTTAAGTTTTAAAATGACAACTATCTTTAGCATATCCAAGAGGGCCTTGTTCTTTACGCACGACTTGGTGCATGCGTTTAGGATTAGTGCGATGCTCTGCTCGCTTATGTGGTTAATTTTTTTTACACTGCTGATTAGTTTATCGATCAGCGCGCTGGCCGTCTGGTTGTCTGGGTTGCTCCGGAGATGGTTGCACACGACATGGTTCCTCCGGACATGGCTGCTTTCGACATCGTTCCTTCCGACATTGTTGCTCCCCACATGACTGGCTTCTTCCCCATGTGGGGCCTCCGCGGGGGTGGCCCCACTTGTCCAGTTCCCATTTGGCTGCTCCTCGCCCGTTTGGCTTCCCCTTGTCAGCATTACCCGAATGAGCACGCTGATGTCCCTCTCCGTGAGATTCCCACTCATTCGATCGTAATTTTTGTAAACGCTCTGGAGGGCCTGCCCTATGGGGTCGCCACGACCACTGTGACTACTAGGAGCAGCGGCCACACCGAAAATGCCAATCGCTTTAATCGTGTTCACCACATGTCGGTTCATTTCAAATTCGCTGATTATTTTTTCCGACGCGACTTTTAAGATTTCTTCGTTCCTCATGTTCACTTTCGCCAGTGCGTTCAGGACAAGGCACAACTCTTCCATGTTGAAATGGTACAGTATTTTGTCTTTCGTGCGCGTGTCTTCAGAGTGGAGGTCATTCCTTTGCGCTTCACCATCGAGGTTGCTTCCCTGTGTTCCCTCATTTGGGTTAAGTCTATTGATGTTTCGTGGATGCCCTTCTTGTGGGACTCCTCGGGTGAGTGCTACTTTGTCCCTCCGTGGTGCAGAAGTGGTTTCTTCGCAGCCGGGATTGGAAGCGCCGCTAACAGTCCGTTCGTTGGTGTGGAAGCTGACACTTTCACCGATGCCGCCGCTCACACCTTCGCTGATGTGGCCGCTGATGTGGTCGCTGATGTGGCCATTGATGTCCCCTCCCCGCCTCGCCCGGAGGCACTTGAACTTGTCCACCACCCGAACATCTGTTGTGGTGATTATCCGACAGACGTTGTCCCAAAAGGCTCTGTCCTCGAAATGTACCTTTGACAGCTTATTCAGGCATAGAGATATTTCTTGTGTATCTAGCAGGTGCATATTCTGGAGTAACTTCTTACTCAGATGCACCACGTCAGCTCTGTCCTGGCACTTGTTGATCCCTTTTAGGAAATACGTAAACATGCTTTTTCCTGACGATTTTTTTCCTCTTGGTTTGTCTCCCCTTTGTTTGTTTTCTCGATGGAGCCGTTTGACCCGGTTTCCTTTCGTTAACTACTCCCTTTGTATAGCTTCCTACTGACTTGCCACTTTTTCACATGATCATCCCCTCTTTGTCACGCTCACCCACAATGTGTATTTCTTCGCAGATTCTATTGCCTTTTTTTCCCCACAACATGTAGGTGGCAAATTCAGCTCGAAAGGGGAGGGGCAAGGTTGAAAACCCCTTTTGGCCCATCTGGGCAGGAGTTGCACCCGAGATTGCCGCGTCACCGCGTTAGCAGTGGGATTGGAATTGCGATTGGAAGTGCGATTGGAAGTGGCATTATAAATGTCATTAGGAAAGGGATTACCACAGGCATTGCCGCTTATAATTTGCAGTGGGGGGTCCATCTCTGGGTCGCACAGTCCACCGGAGAGGAATTTCGTCGCATTTTACTGTGCCGCCCTGTGTTATGTTGCCTTTTTTTTTGGGATTTTTTTGTGATTTTTTTTTTTTCCAACTTGAGGTATTCCCAAGGAGAGCGCACCCTAAGTGGATGCCGACAGGGCTCGAAGAGGTATCATTACAACGGGTAGGACCAGCACGGATAGTATCCACTCGAGTAGTACCCACACGAGTAACTTCCGCCACGCATGACCGTACCGACCTCTACCCTTTCCAAACATAGCAATGCAACGGAGGGTTGCCAACCCGCGCGGGCCCATGGAGAACGACAAATGCTTCAAATGCTTCGGCCTCTGTCTGCGCGCCATCCATTTTAGGAGCGCCCGCGAGTGGAAGCAATTCATGAACCCCAAAATGTAGGTGACAGAGGGGGGATGTGCTAAGGGCCCACAGTCTCCTGAGGCGGGTCTGCCCCCACACAGTACGATGCAGTACCATGCAGTACCATGCACTACCACAAAGTCCCACACACTACCTCCCACTACTATGCACCCCCACGCAGAGACGGCACGAGGATAAAAAAGATTCGCAATGTAAGCGAGAACGACATGCTGCACAAGCACAGGGTGCTAAAATACCCCTATTTCAAGATGAAGAAAATTGGACAATACAAGAAGGTAGAGACAAGTAACAGCCACCTCTTCAATCGAGACGTCGAAGTCGTATATGACTATCGCTATGCTGACACGTTTGTGAAACTCAAGGACATCATTTCGGACAATCTGGAAGGTAACCCCCTTTTTTGTCTACTTGGTAGTGTCTCATTGGGGGAGAGGACTCCTCCACGAAATTGTGTACCTATGTTTGTCCCTCTTCAGGCCTCTCCACCACTGCTACTCCATCCTCACCGCCACTGCACCCCCATCAGGAATAACCATCCGGGAGAGATGCACTGATGACGCATCCTTCGAAGTTTATGATTGCCTACGTAACATAACCCTCATCAAAAAAAAAAACCAAGGTTAGCCAAGGCATTAAAAAGGGGAAAAAAAAAAAAAAAGACAACACAACGCAATGAAGTACCAAGCAATGCAACAAAACGAAACACAACGAAATGTGTTACGGTTTGCTGAAGTAGGCAGATTAAAAATTAAAACATCAATAGGGTATCAGGACAGACGAGACGCATCTTGTGAAAGGCGCAACTCGCTGTGGAGGAAGAACCCTACTGACAAACAAACCGATAAGCAGTCTTGCGAATCGTAGAAATAGAAAAAGACCACGTGGTGTGATTAGCACGTGGGTCTGATTAGCACGTGGGTGTGATTAGCACATGGGTGCGATCAAAACATGGGTGCGATTCACACCTGTGGAAGGGTGAAGAGGGATCACCAGCCAGTGAACCCTTCTTCACCTAATCAGTGCGACTTCCCACGTGAAAGTAAAAATCCGTTCTTCCCCCTCTTCCACGGTCTGTAGAGTTAGAAGCTGAAGGGCTCTTTCGCGAGATGGTGCAAAGGATGCAGCAAGACGTATAATTCTGGGGGGGAACGAGGAGAAGCAACATGAGGACATACAGCGTACTTCCCCCACACACCTTACCCTTGACCTCTACCCCTACCCTTTTAAGTACAATTTTGTATGAGCTCTTTTGCGAAGGTGAACAGAAAAAGTAGCGACACGCTTCTATGGGGGGTCTTCTACTTTGTCTGCGTGTTTTCACCTTTTCTTTATCACGCTGCCTCCAGTTTGATTATACTTTACTTTTTTTCTGCTCCCACTTTGCTCGCCTTCGACTTGGACGTCAACTTGGACTTCAACTTCGACTGCGACTTCAACTTTGTAACGACCCTTTGGACCTTTTGATCCCGTTTTTTCATTTTCCGGATCTTCATTAGATGCGCCTTCTGCTTCATCTCGTCGATTTTTTTCAGCGTCCTTCTTCTGAAGGCCAACCACTTCTCCTCGCTCTTGGAGAGCTTCTTCTTGCGAACTCTTTTCCGGTAGGGGACGAAGACGTCGCTGTGATTTGTTTTTCCCGTCAGGTTGCTTTTCTTCCCCTCTCTGGTCGTTTCGCGGCTTCTATCTCTCCCGCGTTTCTTAGACATCATATAAAGCATCATATTGTCTTCCTCGTTAACAATCGAGTGGAAGAGCTTCTTCAGAGCCACTGCCTTCGGGGCTTGTTCGGCAAAGTGGTAAATGGTCACGTCGCTCTGTGCGCTTCCCTGGCTGTCTCGGTCGGTGGGGCTGCCATGATCGCCGTGTACGTGACCCCTGCCAACTTCGCCACCGCTTCTTTCGTCGCTCCGTTCGCCGCTTCTCTCCCCGCTGATCCTGTCCCCCCGCTCGGACAACCCGCCGCACACCTTGCGCAGCTCCAGTGTGCTCGCCAGCTCGTCCATCAAAACGAAGCATACACTGCGGAAGTTACCCCCCTTCTCCAAGTACCTCTTTATATTCTTTACCGCGCTAACAATTTGTTCATATTCTAATCCCTCCACTGCACACTTCATCCGAATCATATTCCTCTCCTCCTCGTCCGCACACACGATCACCCGCCTCTTATTTTTATCCTCCTCTTTTAGTATAACCATCAGAAGCTCCATTTTCTCTTCAAAGTTTTTTGGGAACAGATTTTCAAACTTGTGTTTACTCTTGGTACTACCCCGTGTGTGCAGTTGGATTCGGAGCTTCTCCGCTGCGCCGTTGTTCTTCTTGTTGATTTTTGTCTTCTTTCCTCTAGGGGGCGTTTCATCCTCCGTCAACTCGCCTCCGAAGTTGTCTCCCTCGAAGTTGTCTCCTCCGAAGTTGTCTCCTTCGAAGTTGTCTCCTCCGAAGTTGTCTCCTCCGAAGAGGTCTTCCCCAGAATCGTCTCCCAGATCGTCACCAAGCTGTGCACCATCGTCTCCCAACTCTTCCCCTAATTCTTCCCTGAAATCTTCTTCCACCTCCTCACCAGCCTCTGGATCGGTCTCTTCAACGTCTCCCACCCCTTCATGAACCTCCCTTCCTACTTCCCCCGGTAAGGCATCCACGACGGGCTGGCCCTCCTGCCGGAAATGTGCCGAAGAAATCTCCTTCTCCAAAATAAAATCGTTAATTTCAAAGAGGACCGAATCTTGTTTTTGCGTCACGTCGAAGTATTTGAGAACGTCCTGGTCGATCTTGGACAACCCCTGCGGGTTTGCCTGGCTGCTTTTCTCTCCACTATCTTCCCTCTTCGCTATATTCCCTTGATTCATTTTTTTCCGTTCGAGTGCCTTTCTGTACGTTATGTACTTTTTCAAATTTGAGAGGGAGAAATCGGACAAGTCCACTTTTTTGTCAACGTATTCTGCTTCGCTCCCCCTGCTACTTCGTACGTCTGTGCTACTTCGTATGTCCCTGACTGTAATGCCGTCTTCCGTGGTGTCACTCATCTGAGGGATTTCTTCTGATGTGTGGCTTCGGTTAGCGCCGTCCTTCTGGGTTCCTTCGTGGGTAAGGCCATTCTCCCTACACGGCCTCAAACGAATGACCACATTGACGTCGTGCGAATCGAGGAGCCTGTTCATGCGCTTGACTAGGTTGCTACAATTCTTCAGGTTCATCGTGCCGGGTCCACACCACTTTTTTATTACCTCCTGTAGGCGCTCTTCCTCCACTTCGTGCATATCCATGCGGATTAGGCTTTCCCCGATTTGGAGGACATTTTTTTTTTTTTTTTTTTTTTTTTTTTTTTTCTTGGCTTGCTTGTCCGAGTCTTCCTTATGAATAAATACATCTTTGTCCAAAATTTCGTTAATGATGCCTTTCAGCTGATCGTCGCCGAGCTTCCCGCTTTTCTTCTCCTTCTGTTTGTCGGTGTACTTCTTAAGGAGTGCCTCATAGTTCTGCTCTAACTTCCGCAGATGCTCGTACCTGATTTGGGTTTCCCTCCCGCGGACGCCGTCACCCTCGCTTGACGGAGCAAAGATGCGACTGGCCATTTCACCACTGCTGTTTTTTCGGGCCAAGTACTCCGACTGCAGAATCGTCAAATAGTCCAAGTCAAGCAAGCCGTCTCGCATGCAGTTGAGGAAGATCTCTTTTACCTGCTCCGCTGTGTACTCTTTCAACCGTCTCAACGAGCACAGGTAATTGGCATCCTTGTATCTGATCAGTCTAATTACATATATCATAAAATGGGTATCCAGATTTAGGTCACTCAAACTGTAGTTCTGCCACTTCTCCGTCAAGTTAGACTTTTTCAGGTAGGTCAGAATTTCTTCTCGCTTGCTTCTTTTTCCCATGCAGCAGAAGAGGCCGCTCACCGAGTCGACTAGCCGGGTGAAGTACAGGCAGAAGGATTTGTACTTCTCATCTTTCTGCAGCAGCTTGGTTATTTTTCTCTTCCCGGTGTTGCCGCTGTTGCCACTCCCCTTGAGGATCTGCTCCGCGTCGTTATCCACTACAGCCTGCTCGTCAGACCCCCCCTTTCCCTGCTCGTCAGCCCCCTCCTTTGCCTGCTGGTCATCCCCCTGGTCAGCCTCCTCGTTGCACTTATCGTTAAAGGTGAAGAAGCTGAGTAGGTTCACCACCTCGCTGACGTACACAGAGACTTCCAATACACCTTTCGCGTAATACTCGGTTGCTTTGAAGAGGTACGCAGCGGTGTTCACGTCTAGGCACTCTTTCAACTCTCGCTTGATGTAGGACCTTACCGATTCGTATTTGGAAGGATTATATAGATACTTTTGTTTCTTAATAAGTTTTACCTTTTTGTATATATGGTATAGATAGAGGTGGTAGTAATCGTCTTCCTTTTGCGCATTTAGAAATTTTCTTCTTTTCGGATGGGGAGTTTTTTCCTCTCTGGAGAGTACCTGACCTAGGGAGTCACCCTGCATAAGGTCATTCGAGCTGTTGTCCGTATGTATGGCTCCCTGTTGGAGCGTCCCCCCATTGTCACACACGTAATCTTCCCTCCATCTGGTTACGAACTTCCTCCCAACACCCCGACCCTTAACTTCTCTGCCCCAGATGCAGTTGCCCCTCGTGAACCCTAATAAACCACTCTTCTCCTTAACGAGGAAGCAAAAGGAAGACGTTAACAGTGCGACAGAAACAATGAGTAAGCTCCCCTTCATTAAAAAGAAGTGCCGTCCTTAGTACCACGTTGCATTCATTTCGTTTGTTTAGAAAAAATGGTAACAGGAGGGGGGGGGGGAGAAAAAAAAAGAAAAAAAAAGTCACGCACTATTATACACCCATGTGAGGATCTGGCGCGATTGTAAAAAAAAAGAAAAAAAACGCGCAGGTAAAATGAGAAAAAAGAAAAAAGAAAAATGGTCCCACCCCCGGGGGGTTACTACCACATGGAGAAAGCAAACTTGCAGCGGAGTAGAGACAGAAGCACAACTGTGTAAATCCCTCGTGAAGTTTCCAGATCGGACCTCACCTTCCAGAGGAGTAGCACTCCATTTCCGAAATAACTCTGTGCTGCCCCTTCACCAGCGCGAACACTGCCCCACACAAGGAGAATGATTAAAAGGAAATACAATTTGAAGTACTGTTGTGATGACATCTGCGTGTTCCCTAGTAGCACTTGGCTTAGCGGCAGCTGTTAGGCAGGCAAAAAGAAAAAAAAAGAAAATTGCAAAACAGGAAAATTTAAACGGGTACACCCCGAACGTGAGCCGTGTTTAACTCTGCATGGAATGCCTCTACACACAATCTTTTTTTCTTTCTTTCTTTTTTTTTTTTTTTCCTCACTCCGAAGGGGAAAAATTCAGCCCCAGTTTCGGCTTAACGGCCATTTCGACCTACCAGCTAAAGGTCCCCGATGAGGATCACAGAAAAGATGATGGAGACCCCTCGATAGGGACGCACCATGGGGAACAGAAAAAAAAGGGGAAGGTGTTCCTGTACCGACTAGAGGAAGACACCACTGAGGATGGAGACAGATCCGAAATGTGAGCACTGAGAGTGGTAAAATAAAGCGTGTCTGTGGAGCTGGCGCGGGACCATTCGCCGATATGTTGTCTTCCGCACATGGCTCGTTCGTCCTTCTACCGAGCTACCCATTCAGCCGGTCCCCATGTCATTGCCTTTTTAAAGGAGCCCCCTCTTGAAGTACCACAGTGACATAAACTTCCGCAGCGGCGTCCTCCAGTCGAGCTATTTATTCACCCACGACGTAAGTGCAAGGCACTTCGTGGTTTCGATTGACATGACCGTTTTAATCCGACCAACCGCACTTTTCCTTTGCACAGGTTTTAATTTAGATCATCCTAATTTACACTGTCCTATTTTTTTCCCTTTTTTTCACCTCTTCCCATGTTGGGTTTTCCCAAAATCCATTCGCAGAGCCTCTTGCTGGGCAGCGTTTGCGTTAACGGTTTTCACTTGGCTCACATGAAGGACGGAAGTCACCACCTTCTTTTCGCAACGCCAGATGGAAGGAACAATTCGGGTTAGAGACACAATCCATGGAAGGAGCCAAGCGATGCAATGAGCGGACACTGATTGGAACGCCTTACTGGAGGGATGATCCACACCATTCACATTTTACAATGCACTCCTTTTTTAGGTCTTTCCTTTGATGCCTTTGATGCATCCCCCGAGTAATAACCACGTGGAGAGAAAAAGCGGACAATGGAAGGAGGTAGAAAAATGCCTCAACAGGAACAGCCACAGTGTGTCCTTCACAATTATTCCTATTACGCTTCCTCTGTAGCAAAGTCTTCGTTACGTTTAGCAATGGGGACGTGTGCCTGCTCGTTGATGGAAAGGCCACCCAATTATGGTAAGTGTGTGGTGAGACTTGAGTGAATGCAAATATATCTTCTGTTCAGATGTCGGGGAAGCTGTCAGCTCGCAGGAGACTCCACCCGTTGGTTATCAGCCCACATACACCGCTTCACAAATGTATGAACAAATAAAACTTCCTCCCCCTCGCAGGAAGGCCCATGAGTACCACGTGTGGACGTGCACATTTAACGGAAGTGAAAACGTAGTGACAACAGGTTGGACGTGTCTTCCTCTGTACAACCACCAATTAGTAGGGGATTACCCGGCCAGTAATGTAACTAGACGTTTTTTTTCTTCTTTTTTCCTCCACATGACAGGGTCTGACGATTGCTCCTTTGCAATTTGGGACCTCAGAACGACAACAGCACCGTCAGAAAGGAATATAAGGTAGCACACTCTTCACATTTGCCCATCAAAATGGGGGAGGAAAAAAAAAGGCCCAGATGCCTTCTCCTTCTGATCGTGTACAGGACGGGTTACTATGTCCGTGTGTGCATCTTCATCTGTGTAAAGTTTTATCTTTTTTTTTCGCTACTCCCTTTTGTAGGTCCCACTCGCAGGGCGTCACGGCAGTCAAATTCGACAGCTTCCGTCAGCAGCTGTACACGGCATCGTAGGAAGCACGCGGAGATAAACGCACGACCTGTGCGTCCGTCACATGAATGCGCGTGTGCACTTATCTGCATGTACTTACTTTACCTGTGAGCTTCCCTCGCCCGCAGGTACGACAACAAGATTCGCATCTTCGACGCGCGAAACGTGCAAGACCCCCTCCGAACAGTTGACGTGAAGTCCAGCATATGGCGCCTTAAGTTTTTGTACAAGTAGGCGGGGCGCAGCAGAGCAGTGGCGTGGCTTGTGGTGGTGTACTGCTGCGAAATGGAACGGATTAATCACTTTGCCACGCCATCACTTTGACGCTCCACCCCCTTTCTGCTTCACTCCCTTTCCGCTTCACCCCCATGCAGAGGCACGGACGTGAACGAACTCCTAGTTGCGGCCTGCGACGGTGGGGCTCAGCTATTCAAGAAGATCAACGACGGTGCGGACGGAGAAAGCACACATGTCTGTGTGTGTTCTGATGTGTGTACGGCTGCGTGTAGGTGTTTCCACATTGCCGCATATCGTGTGAGCTGACTCAAGCTTGTGCCCTTGCCCCCCTTTACAGAATTCATTTTTGATAAGGGAATCCGCAATGGTAACGAACTGACCTACGGAATTGACGCCATTGACCTTGTCGATCTGGGAAAGGAAAAAAAAAAAATTTACCTTT
>NW_008481847.1:310917-322731 GCF_000524495.1 Plasmodium inui San Antonio 1 | reverse complement strand
TAAAAAAGAAAAAAAAAAAGGGGGTAGCCCTCCGTGTGTGTGTCCATTAGGCCTGGCCCACTTTTGTTCTGTACAGCTGCTTTCGAATTGTACATATTGTGAGCGCATTTTTTTTTATACCCTGTGTAGCTATCCAGGTAACCAGATACCCAGCTAGCCGTTTTGCTTTTCTTCTTTTTATTTATTTATTTAATTATTTTTTTTTTTTTATAAAATACCTGAACGGTTCATACTTTTCTGAAACCTATTTTGTCCAACATGGTGTTTTCCTCCCATTTACTCTCCCACATTTTGATCCCGCCTTTCACTGTCATACCCATCTAACCCGTACGCCCCATCGCACTCTCTTTGATCCTTTTGGTAAGCATCCTCATCTTCATTTTCTTCATCCTGCTCCTGCTGATTTTGCATATTTTGAATAAATTCCTCCTCGTCTTGATCCTTTTCTACATCGCTATCCATCTCATCTACATCCGGACTTGGTGCCCCATCCTCGCCGTCTCCCTGAGCACCTTGATCATCGTCCCCAGCAGCACTGGTTTCATTTTCCCCCGTGTGGAAAATGTCAATCCAGCTGGTAAGGTAGAGCAGAATTTCATTAAAACTGCGCAACGTGTTTAAGGTATACTTCTTGTCAACACTGTAAATAAATGGGTAGTCGAACTTTTTGTAGTAAAAAAAATGCTGTACATCTGAGGAAATTACGTGATTTTGTTTATCTGTATGTTCATCCAAGAACATGAAGAGACAGGACCTTTTAAAAGAGGGAAGGTCGTAAAAGTTCTCTTCCTTTTTCATGAGAAACACATAATTTTTAAAAATTTTTTTCATATCGTATAAGGGCACAAATTTTCTGTTAAAAATGTGTGAAAATTTTACATCATCTAAGTTGACATATAGGTATTCTTCCTGTTGATCGTCTTTTTTTTCTGTGAGCAGATTTTTAAATAAATTGTCCTCCTCTCCGTTTAAAAAATGGTAAAAGAACTTTGCGCTTGTGTTATCCAAGCAAATCACAAACAGGTTCTTTATGTCAAAGTAGAACAGCATCAACATGAGTATCCTTTTTAGAATGGAGACATTTTTTGGGAAACCTTCTTCACTGCCATAGTCCAGTTGCGGCCATATGGAAAGGCTCTGTGTTAGGTACGAAATTTTATCGCAAATATTTCTCACATGAACGTTCAGGTGCTTGTCGTTCGCGCTGAGGATGAGGATGCCTTTGTCTGTGTTGATGTTTATCTCCTTGACGGGGGGGAGGTGCTCCTTTTCCTGGTCCCGCTTCGTGGACAGGTTAATGACGATGGATTTGTCTTCGTACTTGAGGAAGCCGCGGTCGCTGAGCTTGGGGACACACACATAGGCGCAGCGCTCGTCGGCGAAGGTTTCCGCCTGTTCGCGGTGAACCCCCCCAGGGCTGTTGCTGCGGTTTTCCCCGATCACGTTTGGACACTCTTCTCCGGTTACATTGGTACCCCTTTCGCCACTCACGTCGCTCTGCTTTTCACTGCTCACGTTGCCGCATTCATCGAGGGCTGGCTTGCCCAAGCGGCCATGCCGAATTCGCCGCACGAACGCCCTCATCTCTTTAAACAACAAGGGGCAATCGTAGTTGTAAAAATTGAAGTCATTGACTCGTAAACTGTTGAGGAAGGTGTTCCTGTCGAGGAGGTTAAAGACGTTAAAATTTTTTAAGTCGTTAAAATTTGTCTGCATTTTGTAGAGTCTTTGATTAACGTCAATGATTTCTTTGATGTTCTCCATGGATAGTTGTGTGTCTATCTGCTCGAGGCTTTCCGGGTCGTCGCTGCTCGGTTGGAGGAAGCTAACACGGGCGGTGTTGTCTTTACGTGGGTTATTGGCCTGCGTCATGGGGCTTATCTGCGCACTTTTAGGGATTGATTCCCCGTTCGGCTGGTCATTCGTGTTATCGGTATGGTCATTACACACGCCATCGCTGTGGTCGTTAGACACATCATCACTGGGGTCTCCGCTAGCCTGGTCATCCCCCCCCTCCTCGTAGACCACCGAAACGTGCTTGTTAATGGGCTCCGTTCGCGGTTCCTTTTTCTGCTTTAAGGCTTGAATTGCCGTCTTGTAGTTTCGCAGGTATCGATATTTTAAGTATATAATATGCCTGTACATCCTGTTTCGCAGGACGTGAAATTCCTTTGCTGAAATGGAATTGACAAAGTTTGCGTCCAGCTTGATTAGGTACCTGCCAAGGCTGTCGTCAATGTAGAGGTCGTCATGGCGCCCCTGAGTGTGGCCGTCGCGAACGTAGCCGTCTTCAGTATATCCGTCGACAGCGTATCCATCGTCAACATAACCGTCGCCAACGTATCCCTCGTCTGTCTCGTCCCCGTTCTTTTGTCCCTCCCTCTCCAGGAACAAGCTAACTTTGTTGTAGTGGTCGTCTTCATCTTGTTTCTCCCCTTTTAACTCCTTTTTCAATAGGAGGCTCAGCACGTCATAATTTATGTTGCACAAGCTGAGGAAATTATTTCTTTTTAATTTTTCTATTCGCTTAATTTCTTCCTGGGGGGTCGATTCGCGTGCGCTGTTTTCTTGCGAGTTCTCTCCCCCAGAGGGGCTCCTACATGTGTCTTCCCCTTCTTGGTGTGTACTATGGCTTAACTGGCGATTGCTTCCCCGCTCGTGGCCCCCTGATTGTTTCTTCCCTCGCCCTAATTCGCCGCCTATTTGGCTGCCCACTGGAGAAGCTGCTTCCCTGCCTACCTTCCCATTTGCTATGTTTGCCTTCTTTTTCCTTTCCTCCTCCTCGTAGTCATAAATAATTTCGTTGAGAATCTCCTCGTATTCTGAATTCCTTCCTTTGTCTAGGTAGCCATAGTTGTCCCCCGCGTCATGAAGTTTGTTTTCCTGCCCCCTGGTAGCCTTCCTTACCTTGACGCGGTACAGCGTTTGTCTCCTGTCGCCTCCGTCGAGGGGCAAGTTCCACAGGTAGAACAGGCATAGGGCATTTTTCATGTACGCGTTTGGGGGGTGGCGATGTGATGTGATGTTACGTGTGGTTATGTGACATCTGGTTATGTGCCGTGTGGCTATGTAACGTGTTGCTACGTCGTGACCCACCACGTGGTAGTGTTGCATCACTACGTCATTACCATGACGCTCCTACCAAACGAGCTTCACTCGCGAGCGTAACTGGGGAAAGCCCCGTGCAGAGGAAATGCTGGCGTGTAGAAGCCTATTTGGGGGGGCACTGAGGACAAGGCCATAAAAAGTGGTCTCCCCATTGAGTCTCCCCCTCTGCCCTCCCTGCACATTCGTGGTACACAAGGTGGGGGTGGAGGGGGTCCACAAAATTGGCAATTTAGAAACATATAAGTTATGAATGGGTAAAAGGAGAAGCAAAAGGGATAGAGATAGAGATAACGATAAAACAAAGTGAACATGTACACTTGGACCTATGCTTGCCGAGGCCCAAGCGTGGATAACCCTAAGTGCGGTGCACGGCTGCTTAACCACACTCGTCATTTCTGCTGCAAAAAAATTGGGTCCCCCCCCGCTGCGGCCAGAATGTTAACATGAGCATTCGGTGAACATCTTCCGGGTGATCTGTTTTTTTTTTCTTCTTCTTCTTTCCTTTTCAGCTATCCATTTTGACCGCTTGGCGGGGCGATGGATTTGTTACCGCTTTGCAGGGCGGTAGGCCAAAAAGGGTGTAGGCAGCGAAGCATGTAACGCGGTGGGTAACGGGGCAGGCCGAGTGTCCCCTCGTAACTACCAAATTGTAACTACCCACTGCTAGTGGCACAATTTCTGTCACGTGTGAACCGTCGCCGCTGATTGAACGATGCTCCCCTCGCCTACCCGCCAACACGCGTCTTCTCCGGAGCGGTGATAACACAAGCGACGAAACGGATCAATCAGCAGAGTTCTAGTTGCCAGAAGAAAGAAAGAGAAAGTGGTACCAGAAGAAAAACATGGGGGCATTATCGCTACCCACAAAAGGGAGACGCCTCTACAGTATAAAAATTATTGACAGGGTGACAAAGAAAAGTGTAAAAATATATGAGCATTCGTCTTTTGGGCGGAATGGAAAGGGAAAGAAATCGGACGAGGAATGTCCACATCCCAATGGTGAGAGTACGTTTCCTACTGATGGAGGACTTACGTGGGGTGAGAAGTACAGAGGGACACCCATGGTGGGCGTCAAAAGTGATGTGTGCAGAATGTCCACAAGGAAAACTTCCATTTTTTATGAAAGCGAAAGGATTATTAAGTGCGAAAGTGGAGCAGGCGGCGACGGAGCTATCAGCTTCAAGAAGTTTAAACGGAAGGTGTTGGGACCGTTAGGCATACCAAATGGGGGAAAAGGGGGAAACGGTGGCGACGTGTACTTATGTTATTGGGACCGTGAAGGGGGTGGACCTCTCACCAGGAGGAGGAAGCGAAGAGGTGAAGACCAACATGTGTATATTAACAACTTGGAAGAGTTACCCTGCGTCATTTCGGCCACCAGGGGAGAGAAAGGGAAAGCTAATCAACTGAGAGGGAAAAATGGCATGAGTGTTTTTTTACACGTCAACAAGATGTGTCATGTGTATCGACTGTTTCCGCGGGGGGGGGAAGACGCTACCGGTAGAGAAGGGGCGGAGGCTACATGTAGAGGGGGGGAAGAAGCAACGTGTAGAGAGGTGCCACACTCGGAGTGTACAGATGTCCCTTTGCACATTTTAGGAGGACACACATACGATGCACAGGGGACCCCCTTGGGTGATGAAAGAAGGGACGTGCTAATGATAGGGAGGAACGACCAATGGGCCAGTCCCCACGTGAAGGGAGATCACCACAATGTAGTGGCTTACAAATCGCAGTACGAAGACAAAGTGTACAAAGTGATAAAAAAAGAAGACCCCATTTATGTGAAAAAAAATATGCACATTTTAAAGCAGCTAATCAGGATGGACAAACAAGTGGGCGGAGAAACCTACCTCGGGATGTTAAGTCCAAGGAACAATTCACTTTTACTCTCCAAAGGGGGAGAAGGAGGTAAAGGGAACAACATGCAGGATACCTACACTTATGGGAAAGGAGCAACGGGGTCTACTTCCTACATAAGGATCGTTTACCGATGCATTAGTGACACTTGCCTTTTGGGGTTTCCCGGATCGGGGAAGTCTACTCTGCTCTCTTTGATCGCTCCGAAAATACACACGGTGAATAACATGTATGTACTGAAGAAGATTTTCTTCACAGATAACTTCCAGGTATCCGTCGCGGACTTTGTTGGCGACTGCACAGGTGGAGGCGGCATCTCACATGGAGGCGGCACCTCAGATGGAGGCGGCATCTCAGATGGAGGCCTCATATCGGATTCAAGTCGCACACCAGATGGAAGCCGCAGAGCAGAGCAGAGCCCCCCCTTCCACATCAGCCCCAACGTGGCTCACCACCTGGAACTCATCCACCTCCTCGTCATCGTCCTGGACATGCATCGCGAACTGATCCCCCAGTTTCGCGCCATTAGGTGAGCAGGGGAGGGGCAAGACGCGTCCGTCACTTGACCCAATTCACCGCGTCGGTCACGTAACCCAATTCACCGCTTTACTTCCTCACCTTAGGGAGGAACTGCGCCGGAAGGATGAGCGCCTATTCCTCAAGCCATACATCGTTGCCATAAACAAGTGCGACGCCCATTTCGCGGAGAAGATAAAGCGGGCGGAGGAAGCCTACCGAGACATAAAAGCTGAGGCTGGGGACGACGTCCCCGTTTTTTTCATCAGTGCCAAATACGCAATGGGAATTGACAAATTCGTTACACACCTGCGGACATGTGTGCAGAAGTTGAAGCAGGCCATATGTTGAAATGACCAGTTAATGCTTACGCAGTACAAACAGGAAAAAAAAGGCAAAAATAAAATAAGATAAAAAAACAAAACCCCTTCCACAGAACGATGGAGGAAATCAACAGATTAGTGCCATTTGACACGTCTCTACACGTGTACACATTGATGCGCATCCAAAGAATGATCAACGTCGCACAATATTTTGGCTAGCTGTATGAAGAAGTCAGGCAAAAAAAAGCAAAAAAAAAAATCAAACGCAATTTAACAAATGGTCCCCGTCCCCCTGGGAATTTACCAAAGGGGGAGGGGCAGCGCAGTGGTGAGGAAGGCATCAAAAATTAAAAGTAAGAAATGACGGATAACAAAAAAAGGAAGTTACTAAAAAAGGAAATTACTAAAAAACGAAGCTACTAAAAAACGAAGCAACTAAAAAACGGGGTAACAAAAAAACGGGATAACAAAAAAATGGGATAACAAAAAAATTACAACAGACACGTAGTCGGTATGGACAGCCGCGATGGCCAAGTCTAGAGGTATAGGTCACTTCCTCACCGCGTGTGGTGACCAACCCCAACGCTCCCTAGATTTCACTGAGGGAAGCCTGGTCCCTCACTTGGTCCCGGATTTGTCCCCCCACTTTGAACGCCCCATTTTCCACAAAGCTCGGGTCCGCATTTATTCTAGTCTTCCCCTTGACCAGGGACGAAAATTTCACGTACTCGTTCGAAGCAGGAGGCAAATCGACGTTTCCCCTATTTTGGTAGGAGTAATTTAAACTAGCATTACAAAACTTGTTTGTCTCTCCAGGGAAATATTTTCGGGGGAATTGATCCAAATAAATGTTCCGAATTTTGCAAATTTTGCCAAAGTTGGAAGTGCCTTCATTCGTCAGTGGTGTTCCCGTGTCTGGTGCGCAATTGAAAAACTTCCTGAGGTGTGGCTTCTTCACCTCCCTGTGGTTTCCATAGGACGTTTCTACATCTCCGTATTTGATGAAGCCGCTTCTCTTATTTTGATGGTACGGAAAGTAACTGCTTTGGAGGAAATGATTTTTCGCGCCTCCGTTGTGTTTGTGGAGCACCGTGTCAGGAGTTCTTCCCAAATCGGTCACATGGTTGCCGATTTTGTCTACCATTGCGTAGGTGCCGTCAGTTGTGCGTCTTTGTCTTTCTGCTGCTGTTTCGATTTCTGTTCCTTTTTCTGTTTCGATTTCTCCTTCTCCTTCTGTCTGTTGGCATCCCTCCAGGGGGTTAAAAAACTGATGGTTATTCCTCTTCCTTTCCTGACTGAACCCCACATTGGGGTCAACATATTTATTCCTTTTAAGTATGCTCCTGCTCTTAAAAGCATGTTCGCTTCTGTCATTTCTGTAGTGAAAGAAGCTGCTTCCGCTGTTGCTACCGATGCTGCTTCCATTTGGGGTTTGTAGCTTTTCCTGTCTTGTCGTGCTCATCGTAGGAATAACATTTCGAAATTTCTTCCCCTCATTTCTGGGGGAGAAAAAGAGGCCTTCTGCTGTGACATGATTTTTCACGCTCAAAAGATCTTCCAGTTGTGTATTAATTTCAATTTCGTTTTTTTTAAAAAATTTCCTTTTCATGTCATTTTCCCTCTTGTATCCTTCCCGTAGGTTGGTGCCTCCCCCATAAGACCCAGTGGCATACGTGAATAATGAGTTCCTGCTTTCGAAGGGGTTGTACTGCCTCTTCCCTGGCTCTATCTCCCTATCGTAGCACTTGTAGGTACCTCTCCTTTTGTCGCTCGTGGGGTAGTTGCGCTGGTGGGTGTACTGGCGAGTGTACTGCTGCGCATAATGGTGCGTGTACTGGGGATGGTACTGGTGGCTATACTCACTCTGCGTAAGGCTACTAGCGGGGGTGTCTCCTCTGTGGTTTTCCCCTACATGCTGTACCTCGTCACTGATGGGGCGATACGTGAGCGATTTGGTTAACCTTCTGTTTGATTCTTCCACTTGTCCGCTTAGGGGGTGAAGCAGCCCATTCGTCTTCACCTCAGCACCTCCGCCTACACTTTCTTGGCCAATCAGATTCGTGGTGTGGACATAGCAGCCGTTTTCAGCTCTATCCGGGGTGTGTCTCATCTGTGTGTTGCTGTCTCCACTGTGGTAATCGACGACCGAGTTGCTGGGGCCCGAATTGTTGCTCCCCCCGTTGTTGTTATTCGCGACAGTCGTGGTTGTAGTGGTAGTAGAGTTACTGTTATTGTCGGCGTTTCCTCCCACTCTGTTCAGGTCGCAGTTCATGTAGTCCGTTTTTTTTAAGTAAGTACAATTGAGAGCATCGTGTATGTCTCCTCCCGCAGTATTATCCTGTGCCGATGCTTTCTCACTCGAAAGGCGGCCACTGCTTGGGAAGCCATTTTCTCCCTTCACATGGTACAGCTTACCATTGGAATGGTTTGATGAGTCCTGGTCCTGCTCCGAGGGTTTATCCTTCGTTTTGTGAACTGCTTCGTCGTCTTGGGGACCTACGCATTGTTGGCTCATCAGATTGTTCGTGCCATGTTTGGGGGGTCCTAACAGATCGGCGTCTTTTTCCCAAGGGGTGGCCTCAACAGAGAGGCTCTCCACCTGTTCCCCTTCGAAAGTGTTTCCCCCCTGGTTAGCCGCGCTGCTCTTAAAAGGTGCCACATCCTCAGCGAGTTTCTCTTGAATGGCGTAAATGGACAGGTCCCTATCTGCTTGCTCGTTTTTATTAACGACCATTTTGCTATCTGGACTGCTCGCAAGTTCTGTCCTCCACACGTTGATCTCCCCACTGTGCATCTCTGTATTTTTTCCTTCGGTCAAATTATAAGTATAAAAATGAGGGTGCTCTCCTCCCATGTAGAGTTGTTCTTCACTTGTTCCCTCTGGTGGAGTACACCTTTTGTCGACACTGCATGCAGTGGTGGTGCTCCCCATTGGGGGCACTCCGTATGGGTCCTTCTCATCCATGTAGCTATTGTCTGCATCGGATGGACTAGGTTCACACATGTTGAGGTTGAGGTCATTCGATTGGCAGTAGTCTCCATGAGGGATAATTTCCTCCTCCCCTTGGGGCCTGTACAGCTGCCCTTTTGCATTTTCTCCTGCCTGGGAAGTATCCTCCGAAATGCTGCAATATTGATCAGGGATGCTATTTTGAGCAAGTTTGCAATCGCTCAGTTGGTTTATCTCTCTGTCGAGAAGGCCGAGGTGTGTTTCGTTTTGTCTGTACTGCCCGTTTTGTTTCACATTGGTAGTTGCGGAAGGGAGGGGATAGTTTGGGGGATTCACTTCGGACTGAACTGCAGACTGCACTTTGGACTGCACTGCGCATCGCAGTGGGGACCGCGCATGAGACCCCCCTTCGCGAAGAACCACTTCCCCCCCGTGCGCCACCGACGAAGAAGAGTCCCTAATAAAGCCTCTCGTTCTTTTGCCCAAAGGATAGCTCGGAGGAAGATTTCCCCCTTGGTTCTTTTTCATATATGGGGAGTAATTCTGCCTGACTCTGTTCAGGTCAAAGTGGGACTCACCCGAGTAGTCGTCTTCTCTCATCGAATTGGCAACATAGTCCGCACTGGTGAAAGCCCCCTTCTCGTAAAAGCCATTTCTGTCAAATGGTCTAAGAAGTTCTGATCCCTCCATATCTACCACAGTGCGAGAAGAATAACAGAATTTAGGACCCATCTTAAAACGGAGAAATTTATTTCCTGGTGATGCTGTGGGGACATCTCTAGGAACAGTTGCCATGGAGGGATTATTCTTTAGGAAGACAACCTTTGTGTCATTCGACTTGCCCTCATGATCATTCTGTTGAGAAACATCCTCATCGCTAATTCTGCTCCTCCGAATATCGTTGTTGTTATTTCCTTGCTCGAAAAACAAGTGATAGTTTTTTTTTTTCTTTGTTTTGTATTTTTTAATTAAGGTAAAAATGTTGAGTAGCGGGGGGAGTGTTACTATGTTTGGAGTTGCAACATGGGTGCTGTCCTTCTGCGTGTCATCAGACACTGGTGAGTAGTGCCAGATGTTACCTTGCTGATTGTCACTCTCCTCCTCGGGGGGTCCACGCGGATCCTTCTCACCTGCGAAAATGGCCGTTATTCCCCTCAACTTCTCAGCGTGGGCATTCTCCGCGTCTAGGTCCATGCCGTACAAAATACTGCGAAGGATGCTTCCTCCAGTGGGGGTCTCTCCACGCGAATGTTTCGTAATTTCTGCTGCTGCGTCTTCACCTCTACTTGGGTTTTCTTCCTCTGCTGCTGACTCCATTCGTGACAAAATCGAAAGGTATATGTCGTTCCTCTGCTTTGGATCTTCCCTTGTGGAGACCTCCTGCTGGTCTCCAAAAAATTGCGCTACGTCTTCCATGTGGAGAAAGGTACACCCATCATCCTCCTGGTTCTCCAGGGTCATTTCTATGCTTTCCCGGATGAACAACGGGAGGTTGTTCAAATTTCTGTAGCTGAGATATTCCCTTCTGTTGATTCCCCTCGGTTGATTCGCTTCTCTGCTCATTTGCCATTTCGTTGGGACGTTGGAGCGTTCTACCTCTTCGGTGCAAACGGGGCGACAGTGGTGGGAGGTTTCTTCGATTCGGTCTGTCTTGTCGCTTTGATCAGTCTTGTCGCTCTGATCAGTCTGCTCGGTCTGGTCCGTTTGGTGCTCCTTAGTGGAGAATAATATCCCCCCTTTGGTAACTGACTCATCTGGTGCGTCCCCATGTCCTTTGCTCACTTTGGAATTTTCACCCATTTGAATCTGTTGGTTTTGTCCTGTTTGCTTTTCCTTATTGACTGCTGAGTTTGATGGTGTGCGAGCTTTCCCGCTTGGTGGGGCTCCCGTGTTTTCACTCCCCCTGTGGGGGGTAGGCAGCACATTTGTGTGGTTTCCTCTGGGTAGTCCAGGGCTCATCTGAGCCGCTATTTCCACCACGACTTCTTCTTGTTCGTCCTCTTTCTTCTCCTCTTCCTCTTCTTCTTTCTCCTCCTCCTCCTCCTCCTCTTCCCCCTCCGCGCTGCAACTACCAAACTCGTGGTGCTCGATGAACTCGAGGAAGGAGCCTACATTGATGGTCTCCTTCTGGAAGATCCTGCAGTTGTCCGGGGTCCTGTACTTCTTATGCTGAATGTGTGTCCGGTGCATGTTGTTGTTAGGGATGTACAACTTGTAGTGCTTACTAAACGGTTTGGCTAGGAGCAGATTCTGCAGTTTCTTGTAACCGAAGTGCAGGCTGTTTAGCTCCTTCTTGAACTGGAGAATGAACTGTTGCTTCAGTTGGGCCAAGACGAGTCCATTAGGTTTGTGATCGACCAGCAGAGAGATGATTCTCATGACTTCTCCTAATGTCTCACATAGCTCATAGTTAAAATTTTTGATCTTTGGGTACAAATCATCTGCACTTTTTTCGCATGCCGAGACGGGCAGGAGGATCCTTTGAGAGTAAACAAATATCCCTTTATGTATAGCTAGCTGTACTAGGTGGATAATATCTCCTAGTCTCTTCGATTTGAAGTGTTTAATTTCGTTCTTCAGTTTGGCTGCGAATGCGTACCTGCCTCCGTTAAACATGTAAGACTTGAGCTTCTTGGTGCTGGATGAACAGAAGATACACTCGCTGCCGTCTTCGCTGCTGCCGGGGTTGGCAGTCGAGGCGGCGTTGGTAATGGCGTTGGTAGCGGCGTTGATAGCGGCGTTGGTAGCAGCGTTGGTAGTAGCATGGACTGTCACTTCGTCCGCTACTTCGGTAGGCTCCTCCTCCATGGCCGCTTTGCTGATCACCGCGGCGAGCGCGACGCTGGCAGGCGAGAGCAGCTCCATGCTGCCGCCACTAACCGATCTGTCCTCTCCAAAGGGGGAGTCCTCCTTTCGCGAAGAAGCCGGAAGCGCCCGGTCGCTTTGGTCAAGCAGTTTCCCTGATAAGTTGGCATCTTTTGCATCGTTTCCATCATTTCCATCATTTCCATCATTTCCATCGTTTCCATCATTTCCATCATTTCCATCATTTCCATC
>NW_008481847.1:253317-310297 GCF_000524495.1 Plasmodium inui San Antonio 1 | reverse complement strand
TCCATCGTTTCCATCATTTCCATCATTTCCATCATTTCCATCGTTTCCATCATTTCCATCATTTCCATCATTTCCATCGTTTCCATCATTTCCATCATTTCCATCATTTCCATCATTTCCATCGTTTCCATCATTTCCATCATTTCCATCGTTTCCATCGTTTCCATCTTGGCAGGGGGCGGTGCACTCATCAGTGCCTCGGTTGGTGGTGCCACGTTCGCCATGGCGCTTCGTTCTGTGCTCTCCCATCGCGTCTTTTTCCACTCCGCCAAGTTGCCCCTCCCCACTGGCGAGAAGAGCTGACTCAGTGGACTCGCCCCCCTGGTCTTCACTGCCCTCCTTCTTGTACTGCATCATTTTAATGGCAAATCGGTGGAGCAAAATCCAGTCCTTCTTGGTGAAGGTATCATTTAAGTTGTGACTGTCTACAAAGCCTTGGAACCCCTTAGGCTCATTATTCAAATAAATGACGCACCCAATTTCTCCCTTCACTCTCACTTCAATTTGTATGCTACACAGATTCGTCAGCTGTCTCAAAATAAAAGCCACCTCAGATGCAGACCAGAAGTTGTAATTAATGTATATCTTCATCTGATTGGCTACATCTCCTAAGTAGGATTTTAT
The DNA here is from genome assembly GCF_000524495.1 of Plasmodium inui San Antonio 1. Taxonomy (NCBI): domain Eukaryota; phylum Apicomplexa; class Aconoidasida; order Haemosporida; family Plasmodiidae; genus Plasmodium; species Plasmodium inui. The sequence continues at coordinate 309,673 of NW_008481847.1, read as the reverse complement.
TCCCTCTTGGTATAAGAATAGGACCGATTTGTAAAAATAAAATTTGAGCTTAAAAAAAAAGGCATCTAGATCTAGATGCTCTTTCTTAATGATCATCAGGACCTTCTTCAACCACGTGTTCTCAATGGTGGGTTCTATAATGTACTTGTTTGTGCAGAAAATATTCTTCTTGATCAAATCTACGTAGAGGCATTCACTATCGTTTAGGTCCCCCCCCAGATGTGCCGATTGATGGTCTGGATCTGCTTTGTCATAATTGATCGTCACCTGGGTCTGACTAAGGGTCTGACTATGCGTATGACTATGCGCATGACTATCAGTCGGAGCCTGACCCTGAGATTGACTCTTTGTAGAAGGGTACCCCCCATGGTTGTTGTAGACGATCCAGGTTAGTCCTCCTTTGCGGAAGGTGCTGACACTTTTGATGTTGTTAAACACGTAGGAATTGTGAATTCCCGATTTGGTCAGCTCGTCCATGATGAGCAAATCGTCATCCGAGAAAACGATATCTCTGTTAATAATTTCGTTGATCTGCTTTAGGTATATACCGTCGTCTATGTTCAGACAAGCACTACATAGATTTAGACTGAAGTTTTTACTTCCTTTCTTTTTCCTACTGCTTCCTTTGGCATTGTTAGACAAGAAGAGATCTGTCATGGGGTGAACTGTATCATTCATGCTGCTAGTGTTCCTTGGAAGGCCTTCCAATCCCATCACTTTTTTAGTCTTCTTTTTCAACCCAAGACTGAGGCATAAATTCAGGCTGGTGGAGGTCCTCATGTCGGGGGATAGATTAGTCAATTCGCTTGAGTTATAATTGAAGCAGCTGCTATCCACTGATTCGTTCGATTTCGACAGGAAGCGCCTTCTTCCTTCTAGGTCTCTGCTCACTGGATTTAGGACGCTCCCCCTGAGCCGCCTCCCTGTCAAGTCTATTAACGAGGAACGTCCTTCTTGTCGTGGAGGGGGGCACAATGGAGGGGGACAAAGAAGAGAACTTCCTGCAGGGGTGACTCCATTATAGAGTGTCTCCCCAGAATATTTCACCACAGAGGACACGTCGTTTATCTGTAGCGGGGGGAAATTCACAAGAGGAAGGAGGCCACTTCCACGAGATATTCCTTGTCTACGTCTGTCATAAAGGGTCCTATCAAATGGGTAGTCAAATTTGGAACTTGAGTTGAAAGATGCAAAACCATTTGGGGCGTCTTTCTTCAGAAGATTTCTCTTCTGCTCATACGGGGGGGTAAAGAAACTGTTGTAAGCTCCATTCCTGTAATTTCTCCTTTTGCTGGAAAACTCGAGGTTTCCTTTTTCTCGTATCGTGGGCTTGGCCAAATATTTCACCTGGTTATAGTCGTCTCGATGGCCATTACAATTGCTGCTATTGTCGATGTTGTTGTGGATGCTATTGCCGATGCTGTTGTCAGTGCTGCTATATAGACTAATGCTGCTCTGCAAGGCGAATTGCCTCACTTCCAACTGCTTTCCGATTTCGTCAAAGGTGGGCTCCACTTTCCCCTTCTGCAGGTTTCCTCCAAGATTGATGAGACTCTGTTCTGTCCGCTGTTTCGACCCCTGTAGCTCTCCTCTCCTTTGCTTACCCCCCACTCGGGGATTAAAAACATCATTGTGCTTAACTTCCTTCGTGATAAGATGAGCAATGCGCATTTCGCCTGTGCTTTTTTCTTCGTTCGACACGTTTACCTTCTCCTGGCGCGTCCGTTCATCGAACCCAGGAGGGGTCTCCTGTATTATGTCGGAAGGGGCCATGCCATTATTACACCCTGGAGGGAGATTCAATTCGCTTCCTTTATTCAAGACAGTATAGCAGCTTCTTTCGTTACGATAGGTACCAGTCAACTTGGGGCCACTCATGTTATACTCTCCATAAGAAGACCTTCCACCCGCATTTCGAATCGCTGAATCTTGGACCAGCATGCAGTTTTTACTTCTCCCCTCTGTATGGAAACCGAACTTGTTCTGGTGGCTCGACTCTCCATTTTCATTAAACGGATGAGTGATTCTGTTCATTTGGATCCGATTGGGGTGGTTACTCAGTGGTGCACTGACTGGTTCAATGACTGGTGCAGTCACTTCTGTACTCACCGCTTGGCTACCATTAACAGTCGGACAGTAGCTCTTTCCCTCCCCTTGGTACTTATTGTTTCCATGCAACTTTGTGAAGGTAACATTTGAATTCTTCGTTCTGCTCATGGGGGTCAAACCTTTCCTGTCATCATTTGTGCTCCTTCTTTGGGTGCATTGGTACGCCGTGACGTTAATGGGGTGGCGTCTGTTTTGGCCTTGCCCAGGGGGGACGCTTTCGATGGAGGGGACACTTCCTTCGGGTTGCTGACTTAGGTTCGTCCCGCCACTCTTGTAACTCGCCATTTGGAAGTTTTTCTATTTACTAGTGTGTTCCTTTCCTACGTTGTCTTTCCCTGCTATTCGGGGTGATCTCCTGCAGCCGTATATTGGAAACGTCTTCCCTGGTTCGTTTCGCAGTATTATGTAATTACGCTGGAGGGGTGCTCAGTGGGGTTGGCATTCGTATGTTTCTTTCTTTTCTCTCTTTTTTTTCCTATCTCGAGGGGAGTCCTTCCTATGTGTGCGGTTCTACCACGACGCGTGAACAGGTTAGTCGAGCTGACTGTCAAGTTCGCCTAAACAGGAGGACTCTCCAAACTTGGAGTGACACAAAAAAAAAAAAAAATACTCTCCAAATGGTGTAACCATCAAACGTGGCTAAGCAGACGAAGCTAAGCAAATGTGAAATTCAAATGAAAGCGTGTCTAGCTGTGCGAGCGGAGGGGACAACAAATGAAAGTTACTACGGCGGGTAGACGCCCAATGGCAGAATGGCTTCCTCGCTACCGATTTAAGAGGTAGTACTTCGGGGGAGGATGTAGCCCGTACGAAAAAAGGATAGCACAATGAATCACAAAGAATTGCAAACAAATGGTGTCGTCGTAACGGGGTAGACATAATGGACGACCCGATAGGAAGGGGGGTAGTGGTAAAGCACATTAGTACATACATACACACACAAACCTGCATGCACGGAAGCTCCTATATTCCGTGCGTCGAGGCAATTTTTCCTCTTCGCTCAAATCTATTAATCTTAAAAAGGAGCTCCCCACGCTTTCCAGAAAAGAAGAAAAAAAAGCATCAAAAAGAGGGGCACAAAAAAAAAAAAAAGAAGACACATATCTGTACACGTGAACACAATGCTGCTACCGCGCTGTTGTGGAGATTCCACAGGATGTTACTCTTCCGGGGGGTTATGCCGTCCCGGATGAGGACGCTAAAGGGATGGCAACAGATAGGCCAGTTCAAGCGGGATCAGCTCTGCAGCCGATGGGGCGGAATAATGTAACAATGCGGAGAGACGCGCAACGTAGAGAAGCGGTGCATGTGCATACGAAATAGGTCACAGCGTAACGAAGCGATGCATATATATACGAAGCAAGTCGCAACACGTAGCAAATCAACGGAGGGAAACCTAACTGCAGACAAAACAAACGTGCCAACATGAAAGGCAGTTCGATGCGGTTACTTGGAATGCAAAAAAAAAAAAAAGACACGTGGCAGGCGAGCTCTTCACAAAAAAGGTGATAACATCGAAACGCACGTCTGCCGAGGTATGCACGTGTGTATGAACACAAATGTAGATTCACTCTTGTTCGCTTTCCGACGCCCGCGTTCTTCAGGGTCAGCGAAATGGTGGAAAAAGGACACGTAGAAAGGAAACGTACAAAAAACAGACTTGGACATGCACACATGCATATAGAGACACGTGGGTATGCACTCACCTGGACGTGCGGAGAGACTGAACAAAACTGGAGTGAATACAAAACCGAAGGTGTGCCAATAGTGCCAGTCTTGCCAGTCGCGCCAATCGTATCAGTCGCGCCAATCGTATCAGTCGTGCCAGTTGATTTGTTCCTCCACCCACGGGCAGCATTAGTATTATCCAATGCTGGCAGCTTTATTCATTTAAAAACAGAAGCTATTCCGTGGACAAAGGTGGTCTCGTGTAATTGACGAACCATTCAAATGGGCCATGCAGCGAAAGCTAATCCAATTTTTTCGATTGGTAAAACAAAATTGGCTGTGGTGTTTACGCATGCACCACGCACTGGACGTATGCTTAGTTGCACAGAAAAAAAAAAAAAGGAAGGGAGAAGCAGAGTGAGCAGATCAAACGGAGGACATATATAGGACATGTGGGGGAGTAGCGGCAACCATGCTAGGGATGCACACCTCCCAAGGAAAAACAATTAATCAGTGCGTAGCCAACTGTGTTTCGAAGACTTCTATCAAATTAAGAAGACACAAATGGACATGTCAGGTGGGGTGAAAACACAATTGCAAAGAAAAGGTTTTGTAAAGTGAGACAGGGGGCTCAAGATCGGAATGGCAAGGAGGGGTTTAACAAATTGGACAAACGTGGATCATTCGCTACTCGGGTTGGCTCTCCGAATGGTAACATGCCATGCAGAAACGCTGCACTCCTTTGGGGGTACCAAATTGGGGCGAAATGGGTCGAAGTAGGACAAAGACAAAAGCTCCACAATGGAGGTCGGCGCGATGGTGGTTAGCGCAATGGCGATTTGCTCACTGGTGATAGGCGCGGAGAATGGATTAGCCACACGGACAAAACAAATCGGGACAAATGGGAAAAATGACACGTAAAAAAGGGACTGACAAATGGGTTGGACGCGGACAGGGAAAGGGACCGTCAAGTGGGCCGTTAACAGGGCTGCTAGCCGGGCTTCCGAAACGAAAAAAACAAACGAACGCAAGAAATGTAATTATTACAAACTTTTCATTCAGTCCAAAGAATAGGTATTTAATTAATCTACTGGAAAAAGAAGAAAGAGAAAAAAAGAAAAAGGAAAAATAAAAATAAGAATAGAATAAAATAAAAATGTGTAACAAGCTGACTTCGAGTTGACAGGGAGTACACAAAGAAAAAAAAAAAAAAAAAAAAAAATATCCATGCATGCATATACGTGTACAGAGTGCGTTTTGGCGATTATGTCGCTGGAACAGTGGGTATTAACGCATGTTTTGTGCGTACGTTACACGTATTTACGAAAAATGTTAGCATACTTTGGCATACTTGGCATGCTTGACATTGGTTGGCATACTTTGGTACACGTCACTTCTTTACGCACACTTTGCACACTCGCGCGCTGGTGTCATGGAAAGGCGTACACAAAACAGGGGATGCGGAATGATGAAAAAAAAATCAGGCAGACAGAGGAGGACAAGCACGAATGCATAATGCGTGTTGTGTAACTGCCGTGAACTCGTGACCACACGCACACATTTGCATATGCACAAGATCTAAAAGGGTTTTTTTTTTTACCCCGGGTTAGCAATTCTTGGTGTACCATTCTGTGCCAAAACATGGGCGGTCTTCACTACGTGCATGTCTGAAGGCCTTTTGTGGTTTTGTCAAAATTGCGCATTTTTTTATTCGCGGCACATGGGGTGAGGCAGCACGCGGGTGGCATGCGATCTGAATGATATTCCTCCTGTCCAACGGGAAACACGGGGGGATAAGACGCGTGCGTGTGTGCATAGGGGTTAGCCGCTTGATCGCTTAACTGATTGACCGCTTAACTGGTTAGCCTATTTACCGCTTTACCGTTAACTCCTTGACTGATTAACGGGACAACAGATCAACGCGTCAAGTGGTGAACGCACGGGCGTCTAACGGCTGCCTCTCACAGGGGCGTTACAAAAAAAATAAAAAAAAGTGACTACTTGCTGTGAAGCGCCGTATGGCTGGGTGAACAGAACGTGATACAACTTCGGGGGCAAAAGTGTAAGTCGGGCCAAACGGACGATGCTAGCCGTTACGGGGCAGAATTGCCCTAACGGAATGCAACTGAGCGACCCATTCTCAGTTGTCTCCGTACTGCTGAACTCTTTTCGCTGTGCACACATTTGGAGTGCCGCCCCCCCTCTTTCCCAAAAAAGCCTCCATTGGGTGGAGAAAGAAAGAAAAAAATATATGCGTGCGACTCCACCATCGGACAGGCCCCACCAACAAGTGTTGTAAAAAAAATGGGAATGCGTTAAGGCACTTCCCCCGTTCGGTTGCACTTTGCAGTGCGCTTGGGTTTAGAGTACGTTCCTTTGTTTTCCTTTTTTTTTTCCCCTCTTTCTTCTTTTTTCGCTTTTATTCCTATCCCTCTCCACAATCTGCTCTTGAAAAAAGGAGGAGCCCTGCGCAAGAGGCATGCGCTTCCCTCCCCAACTTTCATCCCTTTGAAGAAATGCGAAGGGAAGGGAAGAGACCATAAAAGGGGGGCTTAGACATCATTTTACTTTTCCCCAGGAGGGAATTTTCCTTCTTTTTTTTTTCCTTTCCAAATTTTCGATTGCAATATTTCGTTAAGTGCACTACGCTTTGAGGCACGCTCCGCCCGTGGCATTCCCCTCGTGATACCCTCCTCATCGTACCCTTCTCATGGCATCCCCCGCACAGCCCTCCCCGCGAGGAGGTTTCGCGCCCTACCGCCGCCCTGCGCTTCGCCCCCTACGTACACATGCATGTGCACAGCTGGGAGACCCCCCAAAGGGGACACACAGAAAATTTCCGCTCTCTGCTTGAAGGAGAATCTCACCTTTGGGGGGAATTTTCCAAAAGCGCGGAAAAAAAAAAAAAAAAAAAAACATATATACATATAAAAATGCATATTCTGCATAGTGCTCTTTTATTTTATTTTATTTTTTTTTACTTTACGCTGTTTTAACCCACTTTGCACATTTTTATTTCTCCCCCGTGGCATTTTCCCGCAAGGCAATTTCACACACACTTGGCTTGCATGCCAACTTTAAGCAAGCTGACGGTCTACTTCTCTCAACCGGCAAGGGTCACTCCACCCCGGTTTACACCAACTTTGAGGTACTCTCCACAAGTGAGAGAAACGGCTCGGACGGGAAGGCACGCATCCGCCCCCACGGGAGGATACACATTCGCATGTGACACGTGTGCGCGAACGCGGTAGACGCAGCACTGTGGTGAGAACTGCCTATACGCTAAGCTCAGCAGAAGGAAAAAAAAAAAGAAGAAGCCCCTTCTGTTCAGCGCAACGGGAGTTATCTACCTTCCCCAACTTCCCTCATGACCGGCATACTCGCATGCGCGTCGTGTTGAAGTGAAGTAAGAGTAGTGGTGAAAATTTCCAACACGGAATTCTTCCCCCTCTCCCTGCTTTGTGCATCATCCCACTTCGCAGTGATAAGGATATAATGTTCGGGTCGTCACTGAGGCGCGCGAGAGGCACGGTTGTAATGGACGAGAACCTGCCAACATGAATTCAGGTCCCAATTTCCGCGAGTGTTCCATCTCGCACGCTGATAGTGCAAATGGGGACTCACGAGCGAACGAAAATGACTACAGATGCCACAGCTACGGCGTCAGCAGCGAGAAGAGGAGCGACTATGTAGACAGCCCAAACGATCCCTCGGCTATGATGTACATCCCACATGTAAACTTGATGGGGAAAGGAGCATACCCTGCGGGCAACCCCAAGATAAACATAATCTGTACAGCTCACCGAAGCTGCAGTGAAGTAAGCATCGCTGAGGAGAGCGCGAACGCGTCAGAAAGGCTGTCCAGAAAGGCGACCGAAAAGACATCCGAAATGGCTAGCGCCGTCACACGCAGCAGCAATCCGAACATGGCGATAAAAAATTCCCTCACGAACAAGCTGCAGAAAAACTTAGACATGAGTTCTATATACAATAAGTACGACCAGAATGGATTGCTCTATTGCAAAGCTATTAAGTTTCTGATGAAAAGCGAAACGAAACATAATTACGTAAAGCCATTGACAGTGAAAATAAACAATCTTAAAAGCATCGGAGGGAAGCCGTACATGCGGCTAGAGCTGTCCGATGATTCGAATGAGTTGTTTTTTTACTACCTAGATTTGTATGAAGAGAATTACGAAAGCATAAAAAGGGAACAGAAGCTGGTTATTAACTTTGATTTGTTTCCATTTAAATTTATGGACCTTCTGGAAGAGTGTGTGCTCGAAAATGAGCAATGCGAAAAAGTGGAGGACCAGAGATTGCGTGCTGTTCTCATGCTGGACAGCAGTGGTAGAATGCTGGAACGGGATGCACACAATTATGGCAGCAGTGGGAATGACAATGCGGGAGGGAAGATGGGCGGGTCCCCCCATTCCTACTACAGTAATCATTCAAACACGGGATACAACAGTGGGGGAAGTAATAATCCAAGTTATGGCAGACCATATGGCTGCAGTGGCAACAATGGTAAGGAGGAGAAAAATGCAGAATGTGCACTTCTCAATCTGGTCGAAATCAACCAGTTTAAAGAGCTCACTCATTTGTCCCTCCAACTTAAGCGAGCTGACCATGAAAATGTTATTAGCTACCTCTGCAACAATATAAAATATATCAAGGCGTACAATGGGGAAATCATCGGCAAGCTGAACGAAGAAATTGTACAGAACGGTCAGAACATGGTGGAAATTAAAGGTCTGCAAAAAACGATTGAAATGTTGGAAAAAAATATAGAAAATCTCAAGTGCGACTTTAACAACACACTGAACAACGACATAAATAGGCTCAGAAAAGAACACGAAAGGATTATCGAAAAGAAGGAGGAAAAATTCAACTGCGAAAATGAAGAACTCAAGAAAGATCTTGAAAGTTTGAAAAATAAATTTACACAATTAAATGAAATGAACCAAAATTATGAACAAAAAATTTTTTACCTGAACGGCAAGGTAAAAAATTTGAAAAATGAGTTGGAAGAAAAAAACACAAATTTTGTAAAACTCGTAAAAGAGAAGGAAGACATCGAGTGTGCTAAATGTGAACTGGAGAAATATAAAAGCGAATTTACGGTTGAGTTTAATAATCTCAAGAGCAAGTACGAAAGGGAATGCGAAAGTAATATCTCCAATAGCTCCAGCTTTGAAAGCATCAAGATCAGCAACTCCAATCTGGAGACAGAGCTGAAGAAATACAAAGACAGGAATGGCAAACTCGAGAAAGAAATCAACATCGCCATTGACGAGATTAACAAGGGGAATGACATCATCACGAAACTGCAGACGCAGCTACGGAAGATGAAGGACAAACTGAAATGCAAGACGATTGAGCACATCAACGTGGAGAAAGTCAGCTCACAAAATGTCAGCGAAATTGGCAAGCTTCAGGGCGAGGTCAAAGCCTTGCAGGAGAAGCTCGCCCAGCGCGAGTCCTCGGAGGAGGCGCTCCGCAGGGAGGTCGACGCCCTGCAGCGCCGCAACGATGAGATGGCCAAGGAGTTGAACATATCTCGGGAAGGTGAACAGGGAGAGTGTTTCGCCGCTGACCCCCAGTTGAGCGTGCATCAACTGGGAATAGGTTTCCTTTTGTACAAGTCTCTTCCCCTCTGTATAAAAACAGCCCCCCCTCTGTACAAATCGCTTTCCCCTCCCCCTCCCCGCGCAGTCAACCTCCGCCTGAACAAAGAAATAACCAACAACAACCTGGACATGTACGCCGCCAAGCTGAACATGGGCGGGCCCCCCAACGTTGTACCAGGTGCGACAGAAGCGGCAACGCGCTTCCCCACCATCCAAGTTCCTCTGTCGTTATTTGATTTATTTGATTCGATTGATTGATTTGATTTTTTTTTCTTTTGACCCCGCCCCCCCGCAGGCGCCAACTTCCGCGTCGACACGAACCTGCTGGACAAGGACTTGTTCACGAAATTGAAGGCGAACTTGAAGAGCTCCACGACGCCCGGCCCGAGCCCCGCGTACGCCATGGATGGGTAGGCCATGAGGGAAAAAAAAAAAAAAAAGACAAAAGATACGAAAGAAAAAGAAGGAAACAAAGTGGAAAAAAAAGGAAACAAAGTGGAAAAAAAAGGAAACAAAATAACAACGAGCGGAGAGGTAACGCCTCCACTGAGGAACCCACTCATACACACACAAACGCGCGCCTCCTTCCGCCCCCTACAGCAATATGAACCTCAATTTAATGAATGGGAAAATAGACACTCTGGGTGAGTAGCAGCATGCACAAATGAGGCGCCACGGACGAGAACACCCATCCAACCAACCACACACACACACATGTCTCCCCAGCATTTTTTCCGTTATAATTGTCCCCCCCTTTCTTTTTTCTTTTCTGCTTCTTCACTGGCAGACATCAATGACCGGTACACCAAGCCCGTGAAGTTTATCCCCCCCGGAATTTAACCTCCCACTGCGACCTCCCTAGTGAGCAGTGCTTTAATTTTTTTACGTCTTCAGTTTGCGTGGCCAGTTTTGGCTGGCGGTCACCCTGGCCATTAACATGGCCATCAACCTGGCGGTCACTCTGGTGATTAACCTGGCTATCATTTTTAAGTTCCCCTTTTTGCGTGCCCTTTTTTAAGCGTCCACTTTTGCGTGCCCCTTTTTTCGTGCCCATTTCTTGCGCCGCGTATGTCGCTCCTTGTTTTTGTGTCCAACTCACTTGCGCGTCTCGCGCGGCAGACTCCTTCGAATGTAACACCGTATCGAGGACAGAATGAGATGGTTCCTTCCGTTGTTACTCCCCTGTGGGAGTATCTCTCTGGGTTGTTTTCCCCAATGTTTGATACGCCTGGTACGACTGGCAGCCCTTGGCCACCACCGCCGATAGTGCAAGGAGCATCAAAATATTGTTGCTGTTTTTAAAAAACGCCATGCACTTCTCCCTGTCATCCAGCGAAGTCTGACGAATGCAATGCAACAAGTAAAGCACATTGCAGGTCGACAGCAGGTAGTATGAATAGTGCATATCAAAGAGGTACCCAGACAAATAAAACAGATACGTCATATTAATAGCTAACAGTTTGGAATACCTCAATGTGTTATCACCCCATTTTATAGCCAGTGATTTTAACTTCAATTTGATGTCGTCCAATTTATCCTGGTGAGCATATATCGTGTCATATATGATAGTCAAATAACACAAAGGGAGAAAACTCACACACAGGGGAAGCAGGTTGGAAGCTAGCTCTATATTTACACTGCAAGCAATTAGAAAGCCAAGGTTAAAGGTGAGTGATAAATAGAGCTGTGCGTAGTAAGTGATTCTCTTCATTAAAGGATAGGAAATAATAAAAGCGGTAGAGAGCAATCCTGTGTAAATGGTTTGAGTACTAAACTGAAACAAGGTTAGGAGAGACAATGCGGAGTGGACCGCTAGGTAGGTAAATGCTCTGCTTGTACTGACTGTGTTATTTGCTAGTGGCCTGTTTTTTGTTCTTTCAACGTGGCGATCATAGTTTCTGTCGAAGAGGTCATTGATTATGCAACCGACGGTACGGCCATTGAGACCTCCAAAGGCAAAGAGGGCGATGTCTCTTCCTATTTTGTATATGCACTGCCAATTGAGTTCATTCCCTGGGGTGAATAGATTCTCCACGGGGAGAGTCATGAAATAGCCATACAGGGCTGAATTGAAGACAAGGTATGTCCCTGTTGGGATATGCAGCCTGCATAGGGCTACATACGCGGTTAGATTTTGCTTTACCTTGTGGGGAAGCGGGAGGGAGTTGAGCCACTGGGGGAAGCATCCAATGCGGTTGTTACATAGATTATTAGAGGGGTAACTTGCTGGGTTGTCCACGTGGCTGCTTCGATCCGCCTTAAGGTTCCCTCCGTGTGATTTTTCACTATCACCGGCACTTACAGAGTAGTAACGATACATCATCATCGGTCTTCCCCCGTTCGAATTGTCATTACGTTGGTTCCTTCCTGTGGGATTCACCCCCGTGGACGCAATGTCAAAAACACTTCTTCCGCTACATGTTTTGGCTGTTTCATTGCACTTTGGGAGAAAACCCGTTTTTTTCCCTTTCCCCCTGTGGAGAACAAACATGGGAGTTACTCTCTTCACAGGAAGGCTCTTCGTCGATGGGAAGCCCTTAGACAGACTGTGCGCTGTAGGCAGAGCCTCCACTCTGGGGCGGGGGCTAAGCCGCTGGCCCCATTTCGGGGTCCCCCTTCTGCTGCGGAGGTGCCCCAAGTTCACATGCATTCCTTATCCTCTTTTCAATCGCTCGAGTGGTTGCTGAAGCTGGCGAAGTTGGCGACATCGATGGTGTTACCATGTTGGCGTGCTTGCAGCGATCGCTGCACTTGTCGCGTCCGTGAGGTCGTCACGCTCGTCACCTCACCGTGTCAACATCTGCTCACACTTGCGCCACGGCGGCCACTGGTTGGGGCTTTCCGCGATCTGATAAAATGTGCGCTTGGTTTGGTTTTCCGTCATGCGGGGGAAGCTGCGTGGGTATTTAAGGCGACATTGTTTGTGGTGACGGCCTGTTGCGTTTGCCGCGCTTCGGGCAGCGCTTTTTTTTTTTTTTTTCGCGTCCCTTTTTTCTCGACGAGGTTTCTCCTTGACGAGCTTTTTCCTCGACGTGCCTTTTCCTCGCCCCAAATTTTTTATTTCTTTTTAATTTTTCCGATAACCCGCGCTCGTCTGTATATCCTTCCCATTTTACGATCGCGTTTCCTTTCCACCTCTTCCCATCTTCGAAGCCACGTGCATCTTAACGCATCGAAGAAGAAATGAACCCCTCCGCCTCGTCACAAACACACACATGATATGCCTTTTTGTGCCTGTGCGCGTGGGCCCGGGCGACATCATAACGTGTAAATCGTTTGTGTGGCGCCGTTGAGGCAACGTAGAGAGGTTGTTGCGCCCACCGACTTGATCGCAGCTTCGTCGCAGCTTCGTTGCAGGCTCGTCTGGCCCTCCTCTGAGCTTCGCCTGAGCTTCTTCGCAGGCTCGCTTCCCATTCTGAGAGGATTCGAGTGGGCTATCCCCCCCCTGTCCGCTGACATGTCTGCCCAAAGTGTCGAGCACAAGTAGATTAGCAGCGGTGCATCGAGAACCAAGCGAGGAAGAAAAAATAACCGCCCAAAGGAATCACGCCAAAGGGAAACGGTGCGCCGCGAAGCTCTTTATCCCAAACAGGTAGAAAAAAGGACAGACAAAATGAAATTTGCTGAGAAGCTAAAACATCTCAAGGTGAAATCGTGGGAAGACAAATACATCGATTATAAGTTTCTGAAAAAAATCATTAAAAGGAAACGAAATGCAGAGATCTGTAGTCTGTATGAACGGATTGAGAAAAATAATAAAGACATTCTGGAGGTGTGTAACTTGCTGACCTCTGATAATGTGGGCGAAAACAGCAAAGATAAAAAAGGAAACAAAAATGACGACATAGAATGTGGAGATATCGATTACACGTATCTCTTTTTCTGGGTGCTACAAAATTATATTAACATGGTTAGGGCACACTACGAACAGGAGTTTAATTACCTTAACGATAAGGTAGACGAGATTAAGGTGTTCCTCATGAGTGATAAGATTAACTTGAAAGACATGGATATGATGAAGACAAAGTGTCTCCACATCTACAACATGTTTGATATTCTAAACAACTATCTCAATATTAACGTTCTTTCCGTTTACAAAATATTGAAGAAAAAAAACAAAAAGGAGAAACTCTCTACTTCGCTCGACTTGTATCAGAAGTACTGCAACACGCTGCACCAGATAAGCCGTGAGGAGCAATTCAATGTACGGAGGAGTTTTTCGTGAGCGGTAGAGCGGTAAAGCCGTAGCTTTGACCATCCCTGCGTAGAATTCAACCTTGTAACTGCCTCCTCCATGTAACTGCCTCCTCCATGTAACTGCTTCCTCCATGTAACGGCTTCCCCCCCTTTTACCGCTCCTCCGCGCAGGAGAAAATCAAGTCGACCTACCTGTCCATCCAGAAGAAACGGGGAGACAATTTCGAAAAGTTGGATTTTTTAAACTTCAAAATTTACCTCAAGAATAAAATCGAGAATATAGGCCAATACAGAGGCATCCTCTACACCCTCTGTGGCATTCTAATCATCCTAGTTATAAACACCATCATTTTATTGTACCTCAATAAGAATAACATAAATGTGAACACAATTTTGTCTATCCTTCCGATTTACAGACTGCTGTACATTTTAAACTTTTTCTTTCTCTTCATTTTTGGCTCCTTCTTGTTCATGCAGCTGTACGGGGTTAACTTCACGTAAGGCATGGGTGGGAAGCATGGTTGGAAGTCGTGCGTATGGGAGGCAACGGTGGCACCTCTGTGGGTGGCACCTCTGTGGGTGGCACCTCTGTGCGTGGCTCCTCTGTGGGTGGCTCCTCTGTGGGTGGCTCCTCTACGTGCTTCCCATCTACGTGCTGCTTCTCCACGGGCTGCTCCTCGTCTTCTCCCCGCAGGTACATCCTCGACCTGAACAAGATCATCGTGGACGAATACTACTACCTGATAAACGTCGTGATTTTTCTCCTTTTCCTGACGACGCTCTCACTGCTCGTCTTCCTACTGGACGTTCTCTTCAAGCTAAATATCTTCTCCAATATCATTTTCCACGTTGTCATCCTTTTTATTCTCCTTTTCTGTACCACCATTTTTCCCATTAATTTTTACAAGTACAAGGAGACCAATTTTGTTTTCTCCTCCCTTGTGCGAGTTGTGTCCAGCGGGTAAGTGGAAGTCCTCGGAGTAGTAACATGGATTGTTCAAATGGAGGAGCGCAATCATGTGTCTCTCTTTCTGCTTCATCATTGGGTCTACTTCTTTCCCGCTCTCAAAGTATTTTCCTGGTCAACAGCATAAACCTGCTAGACAACATCATCGGAGACATCCTCACGAGCCTGTCGAAGACCTTCTCAGATGTTCAGTACTTCGTCTGCTTTCTGCTGTAAGTGGGGCGAAGTGATGCAGCGCTGCAGTAGCGGTGTCTGTGGTGCAGTGGTGTGGTGCATGGGTGAGGAGCCCACTTAACCTCTTTCCCTCCTCGTGTGCTTCTATCTGTGTGCCATTCCTGTTTATGACTCATCACCCACCCACTATTTTGCGTCCATTTTTTATGCCCCTTTTGACACCCCCTTTTTCTTCCCTCCTTTTTGCAGAAACGGAATGAAAACAAATGCGCCTGCGAAGTGTCCAAGTATGTGGAGCTGCACAAAGGGCGGCATATTACCTTTGTTTCACTGTCCATTTGGTCGTCCCATTTGACTGCCCACTTGGTCATCCGCCTGACCGTCCACCCACTTCTACCCCACCACGCAGTCATGGAAGGCTACATCAACCCCGTCCTCGTGGGGCTCCCCTTTTATTTCCGCTTCTGTCAATGTTTAATCAGGTGCACAAACTGGGCTAGCATCAATGGAAGCAGCGCCGGATGCAACATTGGAAGCGGGATTCGAGCAGCAGCTGTTCCGCGGAACATGTCCATGTGGCTCCCCTGCACCGTCCCCCATTCGGCTAGCCCTCCATGTGGATCCACTTTTTCCCTCCTTCGCAGATACAACAACGAGAGAGAAAAGATTCATATTTTTAACATGCTTAAGTACTTGTCCGGAATAGCCATCGTGATATGCACCTCCTTTAACTGGTCAGTGTGCAAGTCGCTGTGCGGGCAACCTGCGCGTGGGCGTCGCATCCACATGGTCGCCTCGTATCCACGTACCCCCCTTGCACTTTCACTCTGACCGCTTACCCACCTTCACATTGACCACTTACCCACACAGGGCCTACCTAGGGTTGGGCACGAAAACGAGCAAAATTATCCTCATCTGCGCCTACGTCGTGGGATCCACGTACATGTATTTTTGGGACTTGTACTGTGATTGGGGGCTCCTCAAGGAGTACAATTATTTGTTAAGGTGAGAGCGAGCCACGAGAGTTTTAGT
Source organism: Plasmodium inui San Antonio 1 (assembly GCF_000524495.1). NCBI lineage: Eukaryota > Apicomplexa > Aconoidasida > Haemosporida > Plasmodiidae > Plasmodium > Plasmodium inui. Next base: position 293,896 of record NW_008481847.1, on the reverse strand, counting down.
TGAATCCCGGGTGGAGTGTCTCCTCCCTGATGAAATGAAAGAGGAACAACAAAGCGACGTTTGACAGCTTTTTTTTTTTTTTTTTTTCACATTTCCCCTTTACAGGAAAAACAACAATTTGATGTACCCCCCGCATTACTACTACTTTGCCGGATTGCTAAATTTGGTTAGCACCGCCGCGACGCCGTCTGCACATGGACGTCACGTGGGGCACCCAGGATGAGGAGTGTGCCCCGTCGATCGCTTCGCCAACGCTGCGCTGTTTTCCCTTCACCATTGTCCTATTTCGGCATTGTCCTATTTCGGCATTGTCCTATTTCGGCACTATCCTATTTCGGCACAGTCCCATTTGACCATTTTGCCATTTCACCACCCTCCGCGCAGGTCTTCAGGCTGACGTGGGCCATCACCCTCATGCCGATTACCATCTTCCCGAATAAGGTATCGCCGCGCAAGGGGCAAAGAAAGGAAAAAAAAAAAAAGAAAGGAAGGAAGAAAAGAAGAGAAACGTGAACAGAGTGCAATCCCACTCGAAAACATTTACACTCCCCCCCGCAGGAAATAAACGCTTTCCTAATAACCTTCGTTTTGATGTTCATCGAAGTCCTGAGGCGATCAATAGTAGGCAGACTGAGCGGGCGCGTCGTATGTGCCTGCACAGGCGTATATATGTATATAAATATATGACACGAACCGATTGCAGGCGCCGGCCAACATCACCTGTTCCCACGTTCACCCCCCCGCAGTGGATCTGCTTCCGCCTGGAGAACGAGCATGTGACAAACGCGTCCAGATACAGATCCATACTATGGGTAAGGCCCCAACGGGTCAAAAGAGGAAAAGGAAAAAAAGGACAGCCCAATGGGCGACGCGGTTTCTGTTTCGATTGCGGCGTGTAGATCGGTGTTTTTGACGTGCTGGTAACCCCCTTCATCACGGTTCTGTCTGCGCCGTCCCCGCAGGTGCCAAAAGTGACGAAGAAGAAGAAGTTTTGAGGCTCTCACTCCGTTGCTTGGCCTAATTTTCCGCGTTCATTTGCATTTTACTTAGCCTTCCTTTCGCCTTTTCTTCGCGGTTTTTTGGCGGTTTTTTCGCCATCTTTTCGCCGTTTTTTCCTCCCTTTTTTTGCCGTTTTTTCCCACTTTTTTTCCCCCCCCGTCAACACTTGACGGTTGTTTTGTCTGTCTCACTGGCTGCACCCTTAGCGGGTCTTCTACTTAATCGTCCCCGCGTACCTTTTTTCGCCTTTTTTTTCTTCGTTTCATTTTGGAGAACATTCCAAATTGTAACTGCTAAAACAGCAGGGGTTTCTTTTTTTTAAGACATTGGGTTAAATCGCCACGTTGATTTGGGAGATGTGCAAATGGGACGAGTACGCGAATCTGTAACAAAATGGGACAGCAAATGAGGCAACAAATGGGAAAACAAATGGGACAAATACGGGTGAAGCGCATGGGAATGCTAAAATTACGCAGGGAAGTATCCCCCCACGGCGTCGATGAAGGCCCGCACATTTTCGACTCTCGAGCCGGGCAGCATCCCGTGGCCCAAGTTGGCAATGTACTTGTTGGTGCGCCTAATTTGATTAATCATCGCAGATGTATACTGCGACACGAGCTTCTCATCGTTTAGGAGCATTATGTGTGGGTCCAGAGCCCCCTGCAGGATAATCTTCCCGTTAAATAGGTCGTAATAAAAACTGGAGGTTTTCGAAGCTAGCTGTTTATGTGTTATGGAAAGGACATCAATATTGAGGTGTTTCAAATCTGGATGGAAATTCTCCTTCAAAAATAAAATGATGAATGCATGTGGTCTGAATTTCTTCACTGTGTCGATAACTCTCTTTAAATAAGACAAACTAAATTGAGAAAACATATTTGTGTCTATGATATCCGCATTGCTATCGAAGAGCTGCACAGCATTTGCCCCACTGTCAATCTGGTTAATGAGGTGACTTACACACACCTCAGTTAACTTACTCAGAATCTTATGAACATCCCCCGGACGTTCATAGACCATCCGAATGCTGTCTTCATATGTCCTCTTGTTGTTTTTCGTTAAGTACGTAAAGAGAGTAAATGGTGATCCCGCGAATCCTAAAATTGGAACTGCATTGTTTATTTTCTTCTTCGTCAAACTGATGGCATCATACACATAGTGCATATTGTTTATAATTTCCTCTAGTGACAAGGTTAGCCCTTGGAACTGCTCAAAGGAGGTAACCGTCTGTTCGAATGTAGGTCCAACACTGTCAATAAATTTTATCTTCATCCCCATGGCCACAAAAATGATGAGTATGTCGGAGAATATTACAAGCATGTCACATGAGAATCGCTTGAGGGGCATGATGGTCACTTGGGAGGAGAGTTCTGGGTTCTGGCACATCTCGAAGAAGTCGTTTCTGCTTCTCATTTGGCGGTACTCCGGAAGGTAGCGGCCAGCCTGCCGCATAAACCACACGGGGATCCTCTCCAGCGTCTTTCCCTCCTCTTTATTCTCGATGACTCTCAGCACCAGGTCGTTCTTCGGCCGCCCGAACGCTGCGTGGGTGGGGGGCGTAATCGGAAGGGTCATTAGAAGCGTGATTAGAAGCGTGATTAGAGGCGTGATTAGAGGCGGTAGTAAGAAACGCTGACAGGAAGGGGTTACTACTGATGAGACGCGATTCCTATCGGTCAACATCCGGGAGAGCACAACCCCCAGCGCGCTGCTGAGCCGGCTATACCTTGGTAATTGGCATTCTCCGGTCGCACGAACACCTCCATCTGGTCCGCGTCGCCGCTCACATCTTTGGGCTCCATCCTGAACAAGCCGAACGGGGCTTCTCTATTATGCATGGAAAAGGCAACGTCACGCAGGAAGAACGGACCCAGGCTACACACCACGTTTGTTCTCATATTAGGGCACACTCGACGACGATTTACCAGCACAGGTCAGACTAGGTCGGTAACTCTCAGAGGAGGAGGAGGAGACACGACGCCCTTCTAATGCTTTTACAATGATACAACATCAATATACACTTACGTTTTGTTCGTGGTGCACATGGGGGGCATGAAACAGGGGGGATTATTTGAGCAGACGAGGAGGAACTGGAAAAAGAGGGGAACAAACAGGGGAGCCACCAAGTGGGGAGGGAAAAAAAAAATATATGTAGAATTCTATCAACTAGGAAAAAAAAAAAAAAAAAAGAACACCTCCGCGTGAGTGTCCCTGCAACGAGCACTCATCCCCCCCCACCCACTACGCCACTTTGCCACTTTCCGAAACAGAAAATATTTTACACAGCGTAGCTTTTACACGGCGTAGCTTTTCACGGCGTAACTTTTACACCGTGTTATTTCCCTTTTATGTAGCGTCCCTTCCATTCCGCGCGGGCACTTTTAGCATGCCAACTTTACCATTGAGCAAACGGAAAAGCACAAACACGAGTGCATTTTTTTTTTTATTCACTCACTATAGTCTCAATTGTTACGACTTCCCACTTGTTAGAGGTCCCTACACGTTGCCACTTCTCCTTTTATCCCTTGCGCGAAGAGAAGTAAATGACTCACATGAGAAGAATCCTGCATGTATACGAGTAAATATGTGCATAATCTGGTCGTCACATGTGTACGCATGAGCGTCTTGAGGGGGGCATGCTCGGGTAAGGTACAAGCCTCTGCCGCCGTTTACACTGCCTTGCGGCGCTAACTTGACGGCCTCCGTGGCAGTTCCCCTGTCCCGCCATTGCACAGCTTTGCAGTGCCCAGGAATGGTGCTCGTCTGGGGCGGGCAGAAATGAATTTAGGGCAAATCGGCGAAGCCGAGGGGAAGAAGAGGAGGAAAAGGAGACGCAGAACAGACGCAGAATAGGTGGAAGATCGAATCGTGATAACTCGAAGGAAACACGACTCCGGTCAGTATCCAGGGGGATAACACATCCAGCGGGATTGGTACCACGCGGCTTCAGTTGCACGAAACAGAAATTGATCAAAGGAGAACGCTAGACAGTGCAGGAAAAATGAATGCAGACGCGAGCAACACGAGTGGCAGCGGTGAGAAAGACCAGCTTGGCCTCCTCTTTAAGGAGTGCCCGGAAAACGTGCCCCCCAGGGTACACACTCGCATGGTTATTTCGCAGGGGATTTTTTTATCCTTTCTTTATTTCTCCATATTTTATTATTTTATTTTATTCCATTTTCTTTCCTTTCTCAGCGAACTACATCGAGCTGGGTGCGTCCGAAACGACGCTGTACAGGTACCTCACGACGGTGCTGCACCTCGTGCTGCTAGCGAGCATACTAGGCCTGGTGACTATGGGCATATACTTCCTTCGAACCCCCTGCGAGCAATGCGATTACTACAACCGAGTGGTGGCGATAGCTATATGGATTAAAAGTATCTGTCACGTGAATTTAACACTCGTGAGAGTAAAGAAGCGAGACGAAATAGAGAACAACGAACAGCTGAGAAGTCTGGTGATATATTTAATCAAGCTATTTAACTCCTTAACCTTCCTCCTATTGTTGTTGTCTCTTCACCTGCTCCATTTTTATCGAAACAAATGCACCTTTAGCACTGTGGCTTTGAAGTTCATAAAACTTTATTACTATCTCACGATCACTTTGTACTTCCTACCCCTCCTGTTTTATATTTCCCTGGGATTATTCTTGTCCATAATTATTTGTGTCATAGTTAACTTCTCCGTTGATGAAAACGATCGCATTCCGACGCCAAAAAATGTGATAAGTAAATTGACCGTCTTAAAGTACAGCGATATAGACTTTGTGCGTACTGCACAGAATGAACAGAAAAAAAAAAAAAAAAAAAAAAAATTAAGAAAACCATCATTTGAAGTTATATTTGATAAGGTGAAGAGGGTCATGCAGAGGAAGGGAAATACAGAGGAGGAGAAGAAGAGAAAAAAAAAACTTCCAGACTCTTTGACTGTGAAAAATGCATCCCCCCTTGTTGATGACCACTTGAGGGAGATGTTAAATCCTCTTAAGAGGAGTAATGACCCAAATAAGGATTATCACTTTTCCAATGAAGGGTCCCCGGGGAAAGTGCCCAGCCCTGGCTCGGAGGACGCATCGAATGGGGTACACAGTTGGCAGCATGGGGGGGAGAATGATCAGCAGGATCATCACGAGAATGATCACGATGATCATCACGAGGACGATGAGGAGATCTGCTCCATATGCATGATGAACTACGTGCGCAGCGATGACGTCATGATGATGCCGTGCGACAAGAGGCACTTCTTCCACGTGGGCTGTCTTACCAAGTGGCTGTACAAAAGCCAAGCGTGCCCCATCTGCAGGACCAACATTGTCAGCTGTCTCAACGCGCGGGGTGAAGTCGTTTGAGTGGCGTGGTCATCAGCCAGTGAGAAAATGCCACGCCCAAAGTTGTTTCGTTTTTTTTTTTTTTTTTTTTATCATTCCTTTTGTGATGAAATAGTTGTGTGACAAGTTAATCGCTTCTACGCGGTTTTTGGCAAATATATACTACCCACAACATGTGTGTATGGTTGTTCCCATTTTTTTTTCTTCTTACCCGCCGGGGGAGGGGAAAAAGAACCAAGTAGACACCGTTAAGGTGAAGGAGAGATGGCTGAACAGAAGATCCACTAAAACATATGCAGCCGCCTCTCCCCCCCACATACGCAGACACAAGCAGACACACCTTTTTGTGGCCTCCCTTTTTGATTCATCCGGTGCGCAGTTGGACGTAGTGGGTCCCCCCACCGCAGCGTTCTTCCTTCGCCAATATTGACGCACCTTCCATCATGTTTGCATTGTCTTGTCTGTGACTGTTCACGTAAGAACCAACACCGACTATGCCTCTGCGCCACCTCTTATTGTTTTCGTCAAATTGAAGGCTCATGTTATGTCACGTATGAGCAGACCTCTCTGTGGTGAAACCAGTCCTTCATCTGCGCCGAGGCACGGGCGGGGCAGGGCGGAAATAAGGGGGGGGTAAAGGGGAGATACATAGCGAAAAAAAGCGAGATAGACGGGGACCAAAAGGTTAGATGGACGAGGACGAAATATTTGTGCGTCATTATTTTGCACAAAGTCGCCAACTTGCTCGTGGAAGAAACCCACCTGACACTCCTTCGAGCAGTAGTACGCCCGTTTGCACTGCGAGCATTGTAGTTCAGCCTGAAAGTGGGGAGGGAATGGCGGCGCGGAAATGGAGACGGGGAAATGGCGGAAGGAGATGGGCCCTTTTTCCATGCACAGGATTTCTTTCCCTTTGTTTTGTTAATTACAATCTGCTTGCAACTGTCGCAGAGGAAAGACTCCTCCTTTGCTTCACCCTCTGCTTCGCCCTGTCTGTATTCCCGGCCCTTTTCATCACTCGAGTGAGGACCGCCTTGGGTGTCTGAAATTGGGTTGGGAAGTGAAAGCGAGGGGGTAGTGTCGGGCAGCTGCTACACGTTTTTCGGCGTGCCTGGGGTACGTCCCTGTTTTGCGGCGTTTCCCTCCTTTGGAGTGTTACCCCTCTTTGTGCCCTTCCCAGTCTGTTGGTCAAATTCATACACGGAGAGGTACATATCAGAAATGCTGCCCAAGAGGTCCCTCTCGATGTTGACGCTGCTCAGGAGGGATGCTAATCTCCTTTTGTTCTTCATCACGTCATCTTTGATTTCGTCAAAAATTTCCGGCACCTGCACGGAGTGAAGAGGGGAGGGCCGATGCAGCGACGATGAAGTGGCGATGAGGTGGCGATGAGTTGGCAGGCCTTATTTTTTTGTTAAGGATGATTCGCCATTTTTTCTTTCCCCTTTTTCATTCTCTTTTTTTTTTTCTTTTGCGGGAATGACTCACCACGTCGATGATCAGGTAGGAGTTCTTGTTTTCCGGGAAGATGCTCTTGGAAATGTACAAGTGCTGCAGGGGGTGGGGAGGGGATGGCCTCGCAGTTTGGTCGGTTCGTTTAGCGGTTAGTTTGTCTAGCGGTTAGTTCTATAGATGGCCTATTTGTCTTCCTCTCTTGCGTGGCTACTCTTCCCGCTTTACCTCGATGAACGTGTGCAGCGTCTTCATTGGAGGAATCTGCTCGTGCAGGGGCTCGTTCATGTACTTCCGGAGCTGAGCGGCGGGGGGGAAGCGACGGGACGGAAACGGTGGGATGGACGCGATGTAGCAAACGAAACAGGACTAACGCACACCAAAAGGATGCAAACACAAACGATGCACACCCCCTCTGTGTACCTTCAAAATGTTGTTTCTCCTATAGTTGGTCATTTCGTACCTGTGAGGAGTGCAAAGAGTGGAAGAACAATTAATGTCAACAGACGTCATTGTCGCATAAGCCCCATTCCAGTTTGGACCTCCTTCCCTCAGAGTGATTTTCTTTTCTTGTTTCTTTTTTACTTTTCCTGACAGTTCCTAGTCAATATCAGTGTGTACAGTATCAGCCACAGCTTTGGGGAGGGGGTAGACGCCGTGTGTAGTTCAGTGTAGAAGATATGTTTGCCATATGAAGGTGGAAATGAAAAGAAGAAGAAAAAGAAAGAACAAGAATACACTTCCTTATCCGCGCTGCTTCTTTTTCGTTGCCTCTACCTGTTTCTCAATCGTACATAAGGTGCTGCCTTCCCGTTTTACCCACCTGCGTGTGTGTGTGTAAATGTGGGTGTCAACGTGAAAGTGAACGGTGTATGGGGGGTAACCAAAAAGGGGTGTCCATTACTGACACGTGCATGGCCATATGGACGTGTACTGATCAGTGCGCTTAAGCTTATCGGCGCTGCAGAGCAAATTATACTCATTTCCTTCAAACACGTAGTTGTCGTGCGCCCACGGTCTCTTCTCCAGGAGAGGAATTAAAATTAGCAAAATGTCTGAGGATGGGAAAAAAGGGTGGAAAGGCATCCTGTATTTTGTTCCCCTTCGAGACAGCATCGTGAGGGAAAAGGTTCCCTCGAAAGAAGCGAAAGAGAATGCTCTGCTTCTTCCCCACTCCCCTAACCGTAGTCCACTAGCTTATTGATGACTGTGTTGTTTAGCAGATGAATCCTGTCCGTTATGTTCCGTAGGGCGTTGATAACGCTGATGTATATTTTCAGCTTATCCATGCTTTGCGACTTATCGTTTTCTTCCTTCAGCATCTGCAGCAGGAGGGAGAAACCCATACATTGATGCGCAGAGGGATCACAGAAATGAGGCTCCACTTGTGTGCTCCTCCTGGTTACCTCGCTTATGGACATCTCGCTTATGGGCTTGACAAAGTACTCCTCCGAATTGCTAAGCGGGGGAAAGAATAAAACAAAATAAAAAATAAAATAAAAAAAAATTTAAATAAAAAAATAAAAGTTTAACCCATACATTGAAAGAGTGTCCACTCCGCTGCGACCTTCTGGTCGATACTGACGGCCGAGCGCTTCGCCCATCTCCTACCTCTTGAGGAAGGCTACCAAATTGGAGTAAATATACGCAAAGAGGTTTATCATGTGGCTGTCTATTTTGTCATATGCGTGATCTGCACATAGGACCCTCTCGAAGATGTTCAGTAATGTCACTTCGTGGTACAGCTGGGGATGGAGGGGGCGAGTTGGTTAAGTGGAAAGAGGGCCTTGCTTCAGTGGGGAAGCGGTGGTTACCGGGAGAAGTTCTCCCTATGGGCATGTCCATATGAGTGTTGTAGAGCCATACCGATATGTAACTGGAAATGCGGCTCTGCGCAGTTGTGTCATCCCCGTTTTTTGCACCTCCGCTGGAAGTCTGCAGTTCGCTTCCCCCCACTTCTTGTGGCAATAATTTGTCTTTACTACATTTTGTTAGTTCTTCCGAGTGGAGAAATCGAACGAAGTAGGTGGTGATTAGTTCCCTAAGGAGTGTTTCAAACTTTGCAAGGGGGGTAGAGGGGATGAAGTGTGCAGAACGAAGGAGTCCTTCCCATGTGGGGGTACAAATATACATATGTGTGCATAGCAGTATTCCCCACTTCATCACAGAGAAGATGATCAAGTGATAAACTGGCCAAGTGCTCAGACGGTCTCTCCTAGTACCTTCCCCAGGAGGGCGTCCATCCGTTCGTCCCCGATGGTGTCCATTATGTCACTGTTGCCGTGGAGGTAGAGGTTTATCGAGACGAGTCTCTTGTGGCAGTCAAACCATCTAAAGGGAAGACATCGAGGTAGAAGCTGGTTTGAAAAAAGGGGGCATTCCCAAGCGGGGTTGGGCACGATCGTTTCGCGAGCCCTCCAGTACGTCGCCATGTTGTCTTGTGTTTCTCCATGCTTCGCGTCACGTGCGACTTTATTCCTTATGTTTTGGATTTTTTCTTCTCTTTTTTTTTTTTCTTTCTCTTTTTTTTTCTTTTTTTTTCTCTTTTTTTTCTCTCTCTTTCTTTCATACCCCTTGGAATATATGTCTAGGACCCCCCCACTCCGAAGACCACCCACATGAGTGAAGAAGTCCACATCCGTAATATCCATTTCGGCCCAAGTTCAAGTTTGGTTGAATTGCTTTCTGTGCAAGTTTGCTGGAGGTGTTAATGACTGCATTAAGGAAAAAATGTCGCATACTTTTTGGATTCACGGTATGAGGTTAGCACCACGTGGGGGTGTTCATGTGGCGGTCAAGTTGGGTAGTCAAATCGGAGGGTCCTTCAAAATGGGAACCTTCCTTTTGGCCGAAATGTGTGCACGCACACGGGGGGAAATATTCTCTAGCTGGGAGCCAACCGCTTTAACGGGGGCAATCTTAAATTTGTGCACTGCGCTACGGAATTCCCCATGTGGCTTTTCCTATTATGCTCCTCCAAATGCTGTCCACCCTTATGAGTATGCGCTTGCGGAGAACGCCACCTCGAGGACAGCCACAATAGAGACCGCTTCGCCTCTTTGTGTGTAAAGAGAGCTAGCTGGACTGCCTCAGCGAACCGCGCAGCAAATATAACATAGGAACCTGTATCACGCCAGGGGGCATCGATTATTTTTTCCTGCAAAAAAATTTGCTGCCACTGTTTTGGGCCACCCTCTCATTTTAAACCCGCGAGAGTACGTTTTATTTTTACGCAATGATATGCCGGAACAGTGAAGCTCATTAGAGCAGTCTTACTCGTTTTTAACATCGTCGCCATTTTGTAGAAATTTTTCGCGTGGTGTCCTTTGGTACACAATTCGTCTATTTGCTAGTCCCTGCAAGATTTTTTTTTTTTTCTCCCATTTACCATTTGAACTGTTTTACCTGACCTCTTCAGGCAAAAAGAAAAAAAAAAAAAACAGACAAACAGACAGGCAAACAGATAGGCAGAAAGACAGGCAGACAGGACGGAGAACCTTGTAAGGAATGCCAAAAGAGGGGGCGTTTCTACCATTCCCCATTTAAAAAAAAAAAAAAAAGCAAGTTGGTAAATGCAATTGAGTACGCTTAAACCATTGCAACGTTCGGTGTGCCATCCCTCTGTTGAGAAAATTTCGAAGGGCCTACGATCCTTTTTGTGCATTTTTCGAGTGAATCCTCCAAAGGGCGACCCACCTTTTTTTGATTAAAAATGCCAATTTAAAAATTTCAAATGTTGACTTTTTCCGTTTTAATAATGATACAATGACACAACCATGCAGCGGCGCACGTAGGTACCGACGCAAATGAATACAGCACATATGGTAACGTTTCAAATATGCCTTTTTTTGGAGGTGATAAAAAGGAAGGTAAGGCAGTTGTGCGTGTTCGGGGGGGAAGCACGTGCAGCGCTGCGCTGAAAGAGGAGAAAGGCTGCTTGCAGACGGAGAAAACGCAAGGGGTGCACACATGTTTGAGCGCATGCATGGGCACACGTACCGACGCACAGATACGCGGACGCACGTGGCCAATTATATGGCGATGGGGGAGAGCTGGGAAGAGGCGGTAAAGGTTTTGGGACAACCTGGGGCCACGATTGCCTTTTAAGTAGCCCCCCGTAGGTGTGCTCCGTCCGCGTGGTTGATTATTCTTTTCAAATTTAACGACTGGGAGGTGCCGATTTGGGGTGAGAAAGTTCGAGCGTGTATCCTTTTCTACTCTACTTCTCCCCTCGGGGGGTGCGAACGAAGCGACCACGTCGAAGAAACCACACGACAGGTGTAACCCGACATGTCTAACCCGATGCGTGTAACCCCATGCGTGTGACCCATTAAAAGACGTACCGTACACCGGGCGGACGTGCGCGCTGCCCCGCGCCCGTGGGTCAGATAATGTTAAAGATCTTCTTGAGCTGCACGACGAGTCTCCAGTCCTCCATGGTCAACTCGCTCCTAAAGTACTCCTTCAACACGTCAATGCTCTCTCTGGTAATTTTGCTGTAAATTTTTTGGTTAAAGTCAAAGTGTCTTCCGAAGGTGATGTGTGGTTCTCCACAGATCTTAATGGAGACTTCGTCCCCCTTTTTGGCTTTCTCACATGTTTTTTTGTTCAATAGAATACTAACGACGTTTCCAATTTTTAGGCTCTTCTCAGGGATGTAAAGTGGGGTGCCAATTTTCAAGATACCACAATCTACCTTAACCCCAATGACAATGGGATCCTTTTTATTAAACACACAGTCGTTGACAATAGAGAGTTCACAGGGAAAAATGGCATCCGTCAATTTGCTCTGTTTTTTCTCTTCCTCAATTTTTTTAATATAATTTGTAAAAGCATCAAACAAGTGATAAATAATGTCCCTCTGCATGATTTCCACTCCTAAGATCTGTGCTTCCTTTTCTGCTTCGGGATCGATTTTAACATCAAAGGCTAGGATGACAGAATATTCAGGCTTCCCTTTTTCCCTCATGACGCTAGCTTTCTTCACGTCTTTCTTTTGGACTGTGCCGATATTGACTGCAAAAACGGGGATCTTTGAATCTTTTAAAAATATGAGTAGTGCTTCTAACGAGCCAAGAGTGCTAGCCATAACGTAGAGACCTACTCCACTTTTATCGACATGATTGAACACGTCCGAAACATCTGTCATGGCTTTGCTTTTGTAGTCCTCCACTTCGTCCGTGTTGTTGGCAACGAATAGGGAAGTACCACAGAGGACCTCTTCCAACCCGTTGGCAGAGATTTTCACTCCAATGCATGCCTTAATCGATTTGTGATGCACATATTCGTTTTTTATTCTTATCTCTTTTAACGGCTGTGGTGTTAACAAAGCTCTTATAACTGTGACAATGGGTCCGTTGATACCACACAGGACGATGGTATCAGATTCTTTGAGGACCCCATTCGTGAGAATTACATCGATGGTTGTTCCTAGCCCTTCAATGTTCTTTACTTCCAAAACGGTGCACTCTAATTTCTCATGATATTCAATATTTTTAAGCATAAAATTCTGTGTCAGTTTTACTAAAATCATAATCAGGTCGGCAATTCCTTCCCCAGTTATTGCACTAGTGGGTACGATGGATACATACTTGCGAGGGTTGGGATTTTCCCAGTAGAGGTGACAATTCAATCCTTGTTCGGCTAGCTCATTAAGAATGTTTTTTAGCCTATCCTGAAACTCCTCTTGTGTGTTTTCTTTTTGATTTTTAAAAGTGGAATTAAATGGAGACCAGTCATTTCGGTTCCACATGTAGAGCCTATCAATTTTGTTCAATGCAATAACGAAGGGGCAATTTCTTTGCTTTAAAATTTGAATAGACTCTTTCGTTTGTTGTTCTAATCCGTGCATTAAATCGATTACTAAAATGGCTATATCGCAAAGGGAAGAGCCTCTTTTCCTTAGATTGTAAAATGACTCGTGCCCCGGGGTGTCAATAATCATAATTCCTTTCGACATGCACTTGATGCTTTCATCTACTTTTTTTATTTCCTTATCTAGGATATCCTTTGGGAAGAAGGTCGCTCCGATTTGCTGCGTAATTCCTCCCGCCTCGTTATCCTGTACATTTGTATGTCGCAGTTTGTCTAGTAGTTTCGTTTTTCCCGTGTCGACATGACCCAATATGCACACAATGGCTGATCGGTACTCACTCTCATGGTCTGAGTCGTCATCCTGGGCATTGTTGTTTTTCTCGTTACCGTTGCTTTTGCTAGCATCTGTTTTTTTTTTTCCTTTCTTGGTGCTGAGTGCGTCCCCCTTTGTGCCTTTTTTCCCTTGTGACTGCTTTGCCTCCTTCGATTTGTTCCTTTCCCTGTCGGTCTTCTCATTACCCTGCTGTTCATTGGGTTCTTTTTCCTTCTTTTTCTCTTCATCCACGTTGAGGAAGTCCTCCCAGTCGTCCACGACAATTTCCTTCGGGTCGACTTTCTTTTCCGCGTCATCTGGTTTGTTCCCCTTGGGTGTAGTACCTCCCGTCTCCTCCGCGTTGTTATTCAAATTGGCCATCCCGCTCGTGTGGGCATTCGTTTTGTTCTTTTTCTTCTTTAGGAAAGCCTTCGTTTTGTTCAGGTCGATGTTGATAATCTCCGCTTTGGCCTTTTCCTTCGGTTCGATCAGCACCCCGGACTCTTTCAGCGTTTTCAAATACAATTCTTTTTTTTTTTTTTCTTCCTTGGCCTTTGCACTTAACAATTTCCCATCTTTTTTTAACTGCATTTTTTTTTCCAATTTAGCTAGTCGTTTTTTTTCCCTCTCTTCCTCCTCCTTTCTAATTCTTTCTTCTTCCTCTTCTTGTTTTCTCTTTTCCTCTTCCCTTTTTTTTTCTTCGTATTCTTTTAGTAGTCTGAGTCTTTCCGCGGCTGCCTTGGCCATTTCGGACATCCCTGACGTGCCTTTTTGTTCCTTCGTTTTCTCCTTGTCCTTTTTTTTCTTTTTTTTGTTCTTTTTCGCGGCGTCATCGGCAGCTTCATTGGCAGCATCGTTGGCAGCGTCGTTGGCTGCATCGGCGGGCTGCTCGGCCGTTCCCTTCTTCGCCTCTGCTTCTTCTCCCTCCTCGTCATTTTCCTTGCTCTTCATTTGCTCTTTTTTCTGCTTCTGCTTTTCCTTTTTCTTTTTCGACTTGGACATTTTGATCGCTTCGTTTTGCTCTTCCCCAGCAGGGGTAGCTCCACCGCCTGCTCCTGCTCCGGCTCCTGCTCCTACTTCTGCGCCCGCTTCTCCATTTTCCTTCTGGTCCTTTACTTCATCTTCCCGCTTCCCGTCAAAGCCGAATTCAGCGAGGATCGCATCCAAGTCGTCCTTCTTCTTCCCCTTTTTATTTTTGCTCATTTTGGGAAGAACCGTAGCGGAGCCAAGTGGAAAACAGCCGTGCGGCGAGGTTGTGTGCGTATGTATGTGTGTAAGTATATGCGTAAGTATATGTGTAAGTATATGTGTATGTCTGGTCGGGGCAATGCGCGTTTTTCACAGGTACAGTCCACTGTACAATGCGGGGTCGTATTATCCTATATATATTCGCACCTCCGTCAGAACTTCACGTTTTGCACGAAAATGATATCTCCGATAAGGTTCAAATTTCGTGGGAAACGTGTCAACGGTTGGGCTGCTGCGCAGGTATGCATATTTGGCCGTGGCTTCTGGTCTCCTCAAATACATTCGCATCGGTGTTGCCCTGGCGTTGGAGGAGCCTTGGTGGGTGGGGGTGAATTCTTCGTTTGGGAAGTCCACTTAGAAGTGCCTTTCGTTGCACCTACTTCTTTTTTATCGCTTCCCTTCCTCGTCTTTTCGCTCTTCCCTAGTCGGTGAGAAAACTTTCATTCTCCTTCTTTGAGTGCTGAATCGCAAACTTTGCAGTTGCGAGGTTGCGATAGCTGCTCCTGCGCATCTGGGGGAATAACATCTCCGCGGGATTCTATGCGCACAGATTGGGGTTTCCCCTGCCGAAGCTTCTTTCCCAAGGAGGCTCCAGCGACGGTAGCTTCCACGGAAGAGAATTCAACAACGGTTGCTTCTGCTGCACTTTTAACCTTTTGAATTGCTGTGGAAGTTTCCAGTGGAGGGGGAACTTTTCTGCCTGTTCAGGGTTTACGGTGGCCCACTTTGGCCATTTGCCGGCTCACCTCGCCCATTACTAGAAAGAAGGCTTCGGAAGGATTCGATAACGATGACTCAAGTTTTGCCTTCCCTCAATTTAACTGTTTGGTTAGTTAAATTTGCATTTTTCTCTTTTCTTTTTTTTTTTTTTTGCGTTGTGAATTTCCTTCCGTTTCGTAGTTTACAGAAAGTTGGAGTGAAAAAAAAAAGTGACTCGCGAAACTAAAGTGCCGCTTTATGATCTGCTCTCTACCGCTCTGTGTTCTTCACTCTTCCGCCTTTCCTCTTGAAATGCATTTTTCTGGCAGCCGCGAGCGCCCCTTTATTTAATTTTTCCTATCACCTCGGTGTACCAGCAGGGGGGGGATGGATGGCCCCGCATATTCCATGCGTATGCAAACGACAGCGCGAACGGCAGCGCAAGTGCCTACGCAAAGGCCTACGAGGAATACACGTGTAACTGACTGGATGGCAGCATACGTGCAAGAGAGTTAACGCTACACTTTTTTATCTTCTTTTTTTGTTTCCCAATTGGGATTTTTTTTTTCTTTTTTTTCTGTTTTTAATTTCACTGGAACGTAGCATACGGGAAGATCTATTTAAGAAAGTCACCACTACATAAAAGGGCGAAAATAATTTTGGCGCCGACTGGGAAAGGCTGTTCTCCTCACGCATGGGCTACTGCTGATCGGTTTGGAACTCCATTGGATCGCGCGTATTTACAAACACTGTTCGGTGTAGTTTTACTGGCTTATCATATGTAGCATGGCTTACCCATGTGTGTGCGTGTTTGTTATGCCTTCCTCTAGATGGCGTTAAGGAAAAGGTAGTGAATTAGTTGCTTCCCTAAGTTAGGCCATTCGAATCGAATTCATCCTTTATTCCAAATGAAGCAGAACAGGAGCACAGACTGGGAAACAAGTGATGACTGTTCTTTTTCCTTTTTTTCTTTTTTTTTTTTCTCTGTCTGTTACATCTCCCAAAGAGGAAATGGGTCAAAACAGGAAGAAACACAAAAATTGCGCCACCGTTTTGCAATGAACATTGTGCTGCACAGAATGGGGATGCATAACATGCAGCCGGACCTTTTCCTTTTGGACCGAAAAGAGCGTTTATCTGTATGCACCTGTTCTTTTAGGAAGCACTTATAGGGGCTCACTCCGACGTGGAGGTGTCGATGCTGCATTATTTGCCAATGAGCCTCTGTCCGGTCATCCCCTTTTCCATTTCTTATCGTGGTCACCTTCGCAGGTGAGCATTAGCTCACGTGGGGTTACTTTGTTTTCCTTCGCCAAGTTGTGGCAGCATTGCTCTGACTAATGGTTACCCACACAAATGGTTCCCCACACAAATGGTTTCCCTTACAAATGGTTTCCCTTACAAATGGTTGCCCTTACAAATGGTTGCCCTTACAAATGGTTGGCCAGCCTCCATTTAATTCACATGGGGGAGACGCCCCTTCCCGACTGCGTCCCCCCTCGTCGGACAAACCTTCCGCGCATACATAATGGTGAAATGTAAGGAGGCAAACCGCATGGCACAGATACGCGTGACGCACGTGGTGACCTGCACCAGAACAACACCTGGTACGAACCCTTTTTTGTAGTGGGCCAATGATTCTTTCCGTTTCGGGGGGAAGTTGCCCCTTCGCCCACCACATCGATTTAGTGCATAAAAGTACGCATGTGCATTAGTACGCAGGAGTTTCTATCGCTTCTCTTTGTGCTTCCCCCCCCTCTCCCTTCGGAATGAACCTACCTCGCGGGGATGCCACGAAGAAGTTATATGTACTGTGGTACACCCATTTGATACACCCCTAAACCTAAGCCCGACGCTTCCTTGTTGCATGCACGATAACCCTTCCGCGTATACTTATCAAATGACAACTTTGCATGGTAGGAAGTCCTCTTCAGACAAAAAAAAAAAAAAATAAAATAAAAATGAAATCCCCACCTTTAGTGAGCATATTTGAAATAAAAAAAAAAAAAAAAAAAACTCCCTCTATGGCTTCTCCTTTTTGTTCACCGCCCTGATCGGAGGATCATCCATTTGAGAGAAACTTCCGTTGGTTCTCGTGCCGCTGCTAACTTGATCAATTTGCAGTTTTCCCGGTTTGCAATTTCTCCAACGTTGAGAAGTCAGAAGAAAATACAATACAGAGGAGGGAATAATTTCTTCCCACCTTTTGAAGATTAAAAGTACCTTCATTTGGGACCCCCATAGGATTCATTGTTACATTTTTTTCTCCCCCTCCAAGTAAACAGAAAAAAAAAAATAATAAATAAAAAATAAAATTGAGAAAAAAAAAAACGATCCAACGTAGTAGTGACCAAAATGAACTTCATCAAAGAAGAGGAAAAGGACAAGTGCGTGGAGGGACAGGGACGGAAGCTATTCTATCTCAAATCGAGCAAGGAAAAAGAATACGAGCTGCACATGGATGTCTGTCAAGCCATTGTAGAAGATTGTCCTATGTTGGAAGTGTACGTGGTTAGTCCAAAGGATGGAAACAATGAAAGGGGTGTATTTGAATTTTATGAGAATGCCCAGCTTATAAAAAAATTTACCAACTGCAGTGTCTCTACAGTGACGTCCTTCATTAGGAAGTATATTCAAAAGGGAGGCTCCTTCCCCACGGAGGCTACCCAAAGTGGTGAAGGCAACTCCACACACAAATCGGACACGGTGAAAAAGATAGAGCACTTGATAGGCAGCAATAAAATCATCCTCTTCATGAAGGGAAGCAAAACATTCCCCCAATGCAAATTTAGTAACGCAGTTGTGTTCATGCTAAATAGCTGCAAGGTGAAGTATACCACCTTTGATATTCTGCAAGACCAGGACGTACGTAATGAACTGAAAATTTATTCCAACTGGCCCACCTACCCCCAGCTGTACATAAACAAGGAGTTGATTGGCGGCCACGACATTATTAAGAGCATGTACGATAGTGGCGAGCTTCGGGACGTGGTGCCCGAGGAATGCTTCGAGGGGTGACTCACGCATCGTCCAGTTCACGAAGCGTTCAGAAGCTGCTCGAAGCGGCCACTTACTTCCCGTACAGGACGGTATCTATTTCACTCCTAACGTATTACACGAGGTTCAGAAAATTATCAACTGGGGAGGATCCCCAGGGGGAGGGACACTATGTGGGTGGTTAACAAGCGATGCCTTTTCCATCCCCTTTGTGAGTTATCATCCTCAGATGATCCTGATTCCACAGAACGTAAATTTCTTCTCCTTTTTTTCCAACCGGTGACCGTTTTTTTTTTTTTTTCTTTTTTTTGAATTGCGTGTGCCCGTATGGTGCTCCTCACACGGAGATACTTCCACGTGGCCTCCCTCCCAAGGGTACTTAACCTCGTCAGCAGGTTCGTCACTTCTGGGGGCTGTCCCCCATTTGCCTCTTTTTCGACGACAGCTTTTTGGAGTGCTAACTCTGCCGCGCTGACATTTACCTCTCGTGGGCGCCTCGCTCCAGTGCAGCGCACTCTTTGCAACAGGAAGGACACACTTATGGGGGTCCTATTCCCAATGGGCCTTCCCCGCAATCGTCTGGATGACGAAGCTGCAATGACAAAACGGTTAACAAGGGAGAGGAACATAGGTGTTGCATTCATTGCAATTCTCTCCACTGGGTAACAAATGAGTCAATGTGAAGATGCGCGAGGTGATTCGCGTAGTTTCCATAGTTACGTGGAAAGCGGTGGTGTGTCTGTGTAATGTATAGTACAGTATAGCATAGTATACGTAGATGTAACTTTGAGGGGACGCAAAACTGCTCATGCAATCGAATCGCACCAAGCTTAACAAAGAAACGAACGGTGATGCGACCCAGCGAAGTTATTCACCACACGCTACATACAACATCATCTGGGATGCAAAATCGACGGCAATGTGAGATGCGTCACCTCTCATACTGCACACATGTGCGCAAGGGGGAAAGTCACAATGACGAATTGTCCAGTTGGGGGGACGCCTGGTTTTTAATTAATCATTCCATGTGGGTACATCCCTCGAGAGGATGTCAGGAATGGCTAGTACTCCTTCCGTGGGAGGTACTCTTCCCCTTGGCAGTAGTACTTCCCTGGGAGGTAATCTTCCTCTCTTTCTCCTCTGTGTGACATTTCTGCGACGTTGTCTCCGAGGGGAATCAATCCTCCTCGCTCGTCTTGCGGTGTCGAGGCGGAGGGCACCAGTTGGATAAAGAAGTGGCGACACAGTTGGTGACTCTGCTCATGTAACTGGTAAATCTCCCTATGAATAACACTGCGTTGGGGGAAAGCAAAAGGCGCCAACACCTTCATCATGCGTTCATAATTCGTCCATCATCGGTCCATCATCCGTCCATCATCCGCCCATCATCGGTCCATCATCCGTCCATCATCCGCCCATCATCGGTCCATCATCCGTCCATCATCGGTCCATCATCCGTCCATCATGTGTTCATCATCCGTCCATGATGTGTTCATCATCCGTCCATCATGCGTTCTTGTTTAGGAAGTCAAATCCGAGGGCCTATAAACGGGGGAAATGAAAAGATACACATGTGGCACCATCTCTAGGTGCACTCGCACAGATTTCCTTTTCTTGTGAGTCATATATCACATTTCGGTACTACCACATTACCTTTTTGCCCAGCTGGGCGATGAGACAGTTGGGACACATCTTGGACGTATATTCTCGCTTCGACACGGACTGGCAGAACGGGCAGCTAACTGTTTCTTCATTCGGCTTGATCCTCGTTAAGCTGACGCTGCATACTCTCATGTTGTCTGTGGGGATAAAAGGGGAAGGGTAAGGTAAGATTAATGACCCATGTGGTTCCATCCTACTTTTGAGAAGTACATGAGAGGGGCAACTGTTTGAAGGAGGGAGGAAGCACTTTTTTTGTATGCTCTCCTTACGGTAGTCGTTCGGGTCGTAGTCAATGCTGTGCTGTTCCGTGCTTTTCTGCTCGCACATGAGGAGAATTTTCTTCGCCTTAACTATCTCTTCCTCGGAGCCTTTGATGCTCTCGTAGTTCCCGTTTATCAGCCGTTTGGCGAACTGTGTAGGGGGGGAAAGCGGTGATGTATGGTGCTGAGGCATTGACGAAGCGGCGGTGTGTTGGCGGAGTAGCCATGCAAAACTTTCCCAGGGGGGTAAACCAACGGACGGGAAGAATGTTCTAATTCCCCGCGTGTGGCCCGCGAGTGGGCCGCGCCTCACCGATCCAGCTGTGACGTAGTTTTGCGCCTTCCAAGCGAGGCCCATGCCTCTCCTGAGGACTAAGTACAAATGCGAGTTCTGCATCGGACAGCAAGTGAAGTAGGCCATCAGCTCTAAGCTCCTCCTTGGGTCCTGCGTGGCAGTGGCATTCCTTTCCTCCTCCAATCTCATGGCCAAGATGTAGCTAGTACAGACATGCAGATATTCATTCATTTCGCTGTCCTTATCAGACGGGATTAGAAATATCATGTGGTAGAGGGTACTCCTGAAGAGGCTCAAAGCTGTGGAAAACTTTCCCAGAGTGACTAATTTGTGTGCCTTTTTAATCTGATTGAAAAGGAAGTGCTGATTGATGTAGATGTTCGCATCTGTTGTCTCCTCATTTGTGTTTACAGGAAACTTCAACGGAACGAAATTCGGGATGGGGGTCAGATAAGCATAGGTCGAAATGTACACATTTTTTATAATCATTTTTAATGGCTTCATATCCACGATGCCATATTTTTTCGAAATTAAGTTCAATGCGCTGGTTATATTTCCCGTCCTTATGTGGTCCATGATTCGTCCGTATTTTTTGGCCATGATTTCGTATAGGTTGTCGTGTCGCTCGATTTTGGTGCTGCTTATCGGCGTCCCTGCGCTTTTGCTTAGGAGGTCTTTGTTGTCTTCCAGATCCAAGTCGATGTTTATGATGTCCTCGTCGTTGACCTCGTCCTTCCACACGTCGTCTTCGTCCGACGCGTTGCTTCGTTGGTCTGCACGGGGGGGGAGGGAAGGAGTGAACGGGAAGCGGAAAAAGGGGAAGCGGGCAAACGGAGATGTCGCCAAAAGGGGACAACCCCTTTGCTTCTAACCCCCCACTGGGATGATCTGCTGCGTACCTGACTTTGCCGCCCCTTTTTTCTTGGCCGCCTGCGCTGGGGAGCCACTGGGGTCGGCTCTAGGCTGGAATGTCTTCTCCAGGTTGATGACGGGCCAGTTGTACGATCCATTCCACGCGGAGGGGGTTCCCCACTTGGGTGTGGCGTCCTTCATCGTAGGAGCTCCCTGCGCCACTTCCGGCAGACGCATCTGTTCTGGTGGTTGCTGCGTCGATGAGTCCTTCTTCTGCCTTAAGCTGGGGTCAACTCTCACAATGGGTATAGGAGGGGACAGATAAAAAGACTTCTCCGGGCAAAAGGTAGACTCATTTATGTCAAAGTCGAAATTCCTTTCGGATAAGTTGATGGGAATGTCGTACAGTTGAGAGCAGGCCCAAGCTAAGTTGACCTGGTTCTGCTGAACAAATACATTTATCCTCTGTTGTATGTCTCCCAGGTACAATGAATTGAGGAAAATGGAAATTAAGTCTCCCCTTATGATGGCAATATTTTGCATCTTTTGTAGCTTCTTCACGTTTCCACTGAAGAGGTAGAGGAAGGATAGCTTGTCGTAGGCCTTCATCCTCAACAGGGCATATTCTGCAATGTCGTAATTACCCAGTAGTAATGCATGAACACTTAGAAGGTTCCACATGTGTTTCTTGTCGATTTTTTTCGCTGCCTTGAGGGCATTGTTTAGATGCCCCAACTGAATGGACAGATTAAAAAGGGTATGATTGTTGTTTACCATTTGGACGGCCAAGTTGGCGAACCCCTTTTTTTTAATATACCCCATTAGGTTGTAACTGAAGTAGAGTTTTTTCTTCTCTCCACTGGGGGCCTCATTAGCGAAGGTGCTGCCCTTATGTTGTATGTCTAAATAATGATACGCTCTTTGCTCATCATTGTTTGCAAGGGATAGCTTAAATAGATACTCCGTATCGTTTAATGGTTCACTGAGCACCTCCTGCTTCCTTGTAATGTAGAACAATCTGTTTTTGTATATTTTAAAAAGGTACACAGGATCCTCCAGACATTTGATGAGTCCCTTTTCTCCATTTATCAATATGTACTTTAAATGACTCAGTGTGTTATATATGAAGACATTTTTGTTTTCCTCATCCCAGACCCCACTTTTGACTCGAATGTATTCATGCACTGTGCACAAATGGACCAAATCGATGGTAGTCAGAACAACGTTGTACTTAAATACGAAGGCAATGTTGTGCTCCTTAAGTATCTCCACCGAAATGATCGTATCCGTGTGATTCATTTCATTTAGTATCTTTTTTGCACTTATATCATACAGGTATATTTTGCTATCCGAAAGGATCACTACCTTGTTGTTGTTCAGGGGGTACACTCCTTCCACCTTAAAGGATACTTCTACTCGTTTGGAGGTGTTATCATCCGGTATGTTTTGAATGCTCAGGAGGTAGTTTCCACTTCTCTTCTCCACAAGGAGGTACTTATTTCTCGTGTAAAATGCAACAGAATGGCAATGTTTGTTTTTGATCAGGTATTTCACACTGTCCGGGTTGAACTCTTCTGGGCTTCGCGCCGCTTGCATGCTTTTTTGTGGGGATACATTCGCGCTAGCGTTCTTTGCCCGGGGCTTGAAGAAGTGCAGTGGGGATGGCATCGCGGGGGAGGCCGCGGGCAACGCAGAGGAGATCACTCCGTGTAGGCCTCCCCTTGATGGCGAGCCGCCTACGGCACCACCGCCGCCACCACTCTCGCCAATTGCGTCGCAGACGATCAAGTCGAAGGAGAAATGATCCTCCTCCTTGTAGACAAAAAGAACCATCACGTGCGTGGTGCAGAATTGGTTATATACCAACTTGTGATACCCCGACACCATCGCGTTGCCATTCTTCCTCACGGGACACAAACCGGTGTGCCTGTTGCTCCTGACGTCGTAAGCATAAATCCGTTTCTCCTTCACGTACAAGAGGAGTGTTCCATATTTGTCGAAGGGACATTTCTCCTTCTCAAACTTGAAGATAACCATCCCTGAGTCATGACCCGAAGCAATTAAATTGGAGTTCCTTTTGAAGGACAAAATCCAGAAACGGTCATTCTCTCTCCTAAAGGTATGAATACATGCTCGTTTGGTGATATCCCAAATACGAATAGTCCTGTCTTCACTGTTCGTTAACAGCAAATCGTCATTCGTTTGGTGGAAAACTAGACTGGAGACGTTATTGAAGTGACCCCTTAGGGTATCCAACTCCCAGCACTTGTTGTCATTATACCTCCACAATTTCACTAGCTTGTCATCGGACCCGGATGCAATGATCGGTAGATTGTGGTGAAAAGTGCAGCAGTTTACTCCCTTCTCGTGACCCTCCAGGACGAACTTGCAAATAGCGTCCGACGCACCGAACATGTTATTATTATTTTGTTGCTGCTGCTGAAGCTGAAGATGATGTTGCAGATGCTGATTATTCGACACGAAGGAGTATATACCCATCAAGCTGTCTCCAGGTGAGACTAACACATCTGCGTTGTAGACGCCTTTGCCTAATCCGTAGGGCAAATCGCTCATCACATTTTCACTCGTCAATATGACGTTCTTTTCTCGCAGCAGTTTTATGTCCCAC
The DNA here is from genome assembly GCF_000524495.1 of Plasmodium inui San Antonio 1. NCBI lineage: Eukaryota > Apicomplexa > Aconoidasida > Haemosporida > Plasmodiidae > Plasmodium > Plasmodium inui. Next base: position 270,348 of record NW_008481847.1, on the reverse strand, counting down.
ACTCGCAGAGTCTTATCCAAGCTGCTGGAAATGATTAGATCCTGCGTGGGATGAAACTCTGCACACATTACGTAGTGATTGTGTCCTGTCAAGATCGCTATACAGACTCTGCTCTGCCAGTTCCATATTCTAATGGTTTGGTCATCTGAAGTGGATAGAATCCATGGGTACGTCAAATGGAACTGCACCTTCCTGATGTAGTCCAGATGGCCGACTAAGTTGAAGACACATTTTTTCAAATGCATATTCCACACCTTTATTAGGTAATCGTCTGCTCCACTGACGAAGAGGGGCTGCACAGCGTGGAAATCTATGCCCCTCACGGGCCCCTCGTGCTCCTCAAATTTGTCGATTAGGATCCCGATGCGGTAGTCCCATAGCTGAATGATTCCATTGTGCAGGCCTGCAAGGATGAGGTTGATCTTCGGGTGGAAGGAAATGCTCTTCACGCGCTGGCTCTTCGTCTCGCATTTTACCAGCATTTTGGCTGGTTCGCAGGACAGGTTCGCAGGATATGACACAATTTAGACTGGCACTTCTATTAGGACTTCCTATTAGCACTCCTATTGGCACTTCTGGAGCCGCTTCCCTTGCCGTTCCGCTCCTGCGCAGCCCCTTATCGGCTTGTCACCTCTGTAGTCCGGCCAGCGTGGGCACTCACTACACGGCGCACCGCACATGTACGCACGTACACAAATGTACCGCGTTGGCAGGTTCAAAATCAGGAAAGGGTGCCTTACCCCGTTGTCAAGTGCTTCGCGCAGCTGTACGTGTGAGAAAAGAAGCTCCTCTTATGGGAGGCAGCTCCCGATTGCAGATGCAAACATATTTTCTTTACCCTCCTTGCGCAACCCACCTGTTGTAACTCAGCACGCTCCGCAAGGGAAAAACAAACTGAATCGCAATTTAGAAAGCTTAATTAGGCACGCATAACATAAAAGGGAAGGGGGAAACTCTTTATGTATGAACAAGGGACTAAGCATTCTTTACGGATAAGGCGGGGGAGAGGGAAATTATAATGCGAAAAGAAGAAAAAAAAAAAGAAAAAAAAAGGAAAAAAAAACAAAAAAAAACAGGTGCTACATATGCAAGGGTGTTAAATCATAAGAAAGCACATGCGCCTTTACGAATGCCACGCTCCGAACATTTTATTTGCTTCCTGGGGAGGTCACGTTTTCTTACCCATTAAAAACGAGTCGATGTGGGGCCGCTCCTTCCCTTTTTTTGTACACGCCCCGAATGTATGCACTACGCCTCGCCAAGCCGTCCGTTGATCGTGCCGCAAGTGACACTTCGGGAACATTTAAGGGCAGATCACTTAGGAAAAACGCAACAGAGGTGTAAGCAAAAATGAGAATATATGCAACCCAGAGACTGCTACTCAAGAGTAATATTCCTCTTTGCCTTTTCTCCCAATGGGGTCACCCCAAGTGAGGGGAAAAAGTACCTTTATGTATGCACGTGCTGTGTACAATGCGCTGTCTGTCATGCGCCACGCTGATACTCGCGCAGTGTATTATGGGCAACCCCTCCGAAGCACGAACATAGCGTGTGTGAACAGGGCGGCAGTTGGAGGTCCCAGCAAAGCGTAACAAAAGAAAAAAGAAAGAAAGCAAAGGAAGGCAAAGCAAAGCAATGAAACCCAAAGGCGAAGTACTAGTAAGTGGACGCGCGGCAAGGCAGCCTATTGACCGATCAATTGAAACGGCAAGAAAAAAGTGGCTGTGCCAGGCAGGAACAGAAAAAGAAAAGAAACAGAAAAAACAAATAAATGAGTAATGCCCCCCAAGCTGGCAAAAAAGAGGTCCTTCCTTCTGCTCGTTCTGCCCCCATGGATACGAAGACACCTCCTGAGGGTGTTTCCTTTTCCGTTCATTTAAGAAGGCACATCGGTACGTCACAACCCCGGTTTATACTAATGCACATGACAGTGTGGCTGATGTGCTGTGTACTACACGTGTGGGTGAGATCGGCAGGGGAAAGACAAAAGAGGGCAGCCAAAGGGGACGCAACTGCCATCGGCAGTCTCATTGCCACTGCTAACGCCGATCCAAAAGCTCCTCAAATTTGAATTGAGCAATTTTAGGTTCAACACATATGGACTGACAAGGGCTGCCGCAATGCGACGAGGCCAAACGCCAAATGGCAATTTCGGACCCTTTGAGGGGCATAATCTTATGCTTCCCATTTAGACACCACAGGGAAGTCATCGTTTTGCACTCCCTTCATCCCCACCTCTTCCAGTGCGACAAGTTCCATTTTTATGTTTGCCCGCCCGGCGTGTATACCCTCTCGGAGAAGCAACAGAAATGAAAAAAAAGGGGCACTAACTCGTGTCTTGGGATAGACTTATTTTTAAGCAGTCTATTGGACGGGATGGAGGGAGGTGCTTTTTCTCCCACCTCGTGACTGCGGCTCCTGTCGCTTCTGATCCGACATGGTCTCTACACTTCCACTCTTTCACTTGGCTCATTCTACGCATCACGCAGGGGAAACAATTTGGGAACGCACCGTGTGGGAGGGCATCCCCGACAGTGCGCCGATGCAGACGTGCGGGTGACATCACCACCCCGATTGAGCTGATCTGCGGAGGGAGGTTAACCACGTTCCGCGCGTTAGCATGCGGCCCAAATAAACATAGCCACGGTGACCACGTCGGGTGATGAGAATAAGGAAGTCTTGGGTTGGCCAATTTGTCAACAGGGACATGGTTACACACGATTTGTGCTGACCAGAATGGGGGTAGTATGTCTCCTCTCATACGCGGGGCGGAGAGAAAAAGAAAAAAAAAAAAAGAAAGGAAAAACAAAGGAAAAAAAAAGGAAAAAAAAAGGAAAAAAAAGGAAAAAAAAGAGAAAAAAACTTTGGAAAGGGGGGTAAACGGGGAGAACTTCCCATCTGGTCATTTCAAATTGGGGGCTCATCACAATCAGCTTTGATGACCACTACCAATGGGAACGGACATGGGCGTATAGAAGCACACACAGGAGGATTACATACCGATGGGTGAATAAACCTCCATCATGCTGCATGATGAGAGGTAAATGGCTGACTCGATGGCTGACGAAGTTTAGCCTGAGGGGGATACCTAAGGAGAAGCAATCTGATAAAGTGACACCACTGGGGGGGAAGTATTTGTCCCCTTCTCGCTGGGGATACACCTCATGGACGAGATGAGAAGTGTGTTAATCCGTTGCAGGCGTTTACGTTGGGTCTCCTCTGTTAGGTTAGGCAGGGGTCACATGGCGATACAGCCCGATGAGAGCGTCACGACATGGCCTCCCAACCGCATAGCAGCAGCATCGCCTAGACTGTTAACCCCCTGGCGAATTCATATGATTGCCCAATCCTGTAAAGGACGTCGCGGCTACCTCTTTCAGCTCAATGCCCCTTTCGTGGATACTTCACCGATGGAAGATCCGTCGCCACGAAAGAATATGCACCTAAGGAATAAGTAGTATGCTTACATTACCGCACAGTGGGGCAGTCGAAGAGTCGCTTATATCTGCCTGTGCTGATAGCTGACGCTGGGAATGGATCACCCGTGGAACGCGCCACTTGTGCAATTCTCCGCTGTGACCCTCGCGTGAGGTATGAGGTCAGTGGGTTTCTGCATTACATACGCATATCGGGAGCATACCATCGGAACAACCACTGACCCGAGTGTACAATTCGAGAGACCGATTTTTTTTATTTTTGGGGGTGATGGGACAAACTATACAACACGTAGAAATATATTTTGAAGTCATAGAGGAGCGGTGGCTGGTAGGCTCGTTTCCTCGTTGCCTGGTTAGCTGCTTGACTCGCTTGTGCGTTTTTACTCAACCGGGGAAGAGTCAAGGCTGGCGAAAGCGGCAGAAGGTGGAACGCGTGGGGCCCCTAAGAGGAGCACAAAAAACGGGCTCCACCTTCCATACAAAATGTAGTACAGAAAAAAAGAAAAACGGTAAAACATCAAATTTGCGATAGAATTTTTTTTTTTTTTTTTTCCTCTTTTTTTCTTTTTAGGTTTTTTTCCTTTTTTTGTTCTTTTTTTTCCTTTTTTCCCTTCTTTTTCTTTTTTTTCTTTTTTTCCTTTTTTTTTATTTTTTCCCTTTTTTGTTCTTTTTTCCGTTTTAATTGCTAAGGAGAAATTTATCGGCGGAAGGAACTTTACCAAAAGAAAAGAAGCTAACATGAGGCAAGAGAATTTTTCGTGTATGTTGCTTGAATGCTCCTTTTAGCTCATTCATCGTTTGCGCAGATATGAACGTTCCTATGCATATCAGCGTATATGCATAAATGTACTCCTTTATGTACATGCCTCTGCGACTACATTGTATACCTTTTTAATTATCTTTTTTTATTTTTATTTTTTTTTTTGCATATTGTCTTAGTAACAGATTTGTAAGCTTGCGCTTTTTTTTTTCTTTTTTTTGAATGCTCCACCCATTCGTTCTGTCCCCCCTACATTACATCGAGAGCATCTTGTGTTTGTCGGCGCGGTTATTGGGGTGATCATTTGTGTGGTCACTCAGGCGATAATCTGTGTAGTCACTGGTACGCCTATGCACCACCCCTCATTTGCGCGCCTCCCCTGTGCATGCCGCACATATGTAGATGCATATGCCGCAGAGCAGAGATAGCGCAGGCAACGTTGGCCCCAATTTGTCCCAACTGGAATGAGTTTCTCCCCACGGGAGTCAGTTTGTCCCATTTTGTCCCAACTTGAGTTTGTTTCACCTCCGGGGGGCGCTTCGCTCACATTTGTTTAAATTTTTAATTAGCGTCTCGCGGGTTACTCTCTCATCGTGCGTCGATCGAGGGAGACACGTGGAAAAAAAAAAGTCATAGCACCCCAGTAGGTCCATACGTGCATAGGTATCTACATACGTGCACGCTGCGTCCGGGCAGGGTGAAGTATCTACGTGGGGCAGAGAGAGTGGCCCCTCCGACGCACCTGTTGCATTCGCGGTAGCCCAGTGGAAGAAGCACAAAATGAAAGAGCACGAAATAAACGGGCAAATAATCGCCCAGGGAAACTACACCCGCAGAGCCTTCCAAACAAACAACATTAGGATAAAAACGAAGAGCATAGTGAGTGCCATAGAAAACCTGCCACCAAAAAACACGAACCTACTAACCCTGAATGAAAATTTAATCTCCAAAATAAGGAGTGACGGATTAGAAATCATAAAAAAGGAAGGAGAAATATTAGACGTGAATTCGAAGAATGTCTGCTACGCCCTGAAAAATGGAAAGTTTCGTTTGATTAATCAGAATGGTGTTAACACTACGAGGATAAAGCTACCCTACGACAATGAGGTAGTCTATGTAGCGTTCAATAAGGAAAATGGAAAATGTCTCCTTCTCTTGGACAATAAGGGACATCTATATGTATACAGTATTAATGAGTACAAAGTGGATTTAATCCTTTGTTTGAATTTCCCTCCATATCAGAAGAAATCATCATCATGGACCACATTTTCCTCCTCCAGTAATGCTGGTCTTGAAAATACATTAAAGAGTGGCTTCCCTCTAAAGGCCAGTTGGCTACCCAAGAGCGACAATTTTTTTCTGACTGGGCATAACAACTGTTTGTACATTTGGAGCATCTCTTTGCTGATGAACGTGATGACTGGGAAAAAGTCGAAGGAAGAGGTGGATGTCACTGACCAGCTGGTGGCCGGGTGCGCTGTCACGCTGCTCTTTGAACCGATAATGCGCAGGTACAGCTACGTGGGTTCTAAGGAGGCAAACAATCAATTAGGCATCGAAGCGGACAACACGTCGCAAAACACCGCGACTGAGGAGAAGACGATGCTAAATACCTACTGCCTGAGCCTCAAAGGAAAGTACCTCCTCGCGCTGGTGAATAATCACTACGCAATCATTTGGAAACTACAGCACAGCAATGAGGGAATCAAGTTTACCCTTGTCGGTTTCAGCTCCCTCCAGAAGGAATTGAAAACGGTTAAAGCGATGCTGGACACGGGGGGATCACATAACGGGGGCGCCCAAGCGACGGGGGATGCAGCGGATCATGCGGTGGGACTTCAACACAGTGAGGCAAACAGCCGAGGCGATCCACACAGCCGAATCGATCAGTACAGCCGAAGCTGCCTCGACGTGGAAATATCCTCCGTGCACATATTGAACAGCTTTTTTGAAGCCAACGAACGTGATGATGGCACAAACCAGAGCACCTACTATCTGCTCGTTTTCCACAGCTCGTGCTGCATATCTGTTTTCCCGTTTAATAATGAAGGTGACCCCAGCGGAGGAGACACAACGGAGCGTATTGATATACTTAGAGAGTCTAGCGTACAGAATATTTTTCTCGAGAGAGATAACGTGAGCATCGAAAACATTGAACTCTTTGTGGATCCCTCGGAGTTCTTTGTCTTTTTTAACATCTCCTACCGTGAGGACTTCTCACACATGGCGGACACCAGCAGGAGTCTGATCTTCATCCTCGAAATATTCAATAAAAAGAGACTAGATTTTAAAATACCTCCCAAATTTGTCCAGCTAGCTAATAAGTCTATTTTGCCCCTCTGCTCCATCAGATTAATCAAAACAAACGGCTGCCTTAAGTTCTCCAAAGTGTTAAACGTATCTGTGTCTTCTTCGTCTTTAAATATAATTAACCTCTTCATGTTTTCCATTATTTTTAATTCGTCCAAGAAGAGTGTAAGCGTGCAGTCTTTTTCTGCTCCCATTCCACTCCTCATGGGGGACGTTTCGGGTGGCAGTGCCATCCCCGCCACTGCTGATGGGGAGACGGAGGCGGGAGTGAAGCGGGAAGGAGAACCGAAAAGGAAGGATATTAATCGGGGAAGCGAATTCGACAACAAGGGTACGAAGCGGGAAGAAGAATCTGACAACATGGGTACGACGCGGGAACAAGTGCCCACTGCTAATGGAGACCAAGCGACAAGGGCGAACAATGAGGCTTTCTCTTCCTCAGGGCACCCTGGCCGAAAGATCCAACCTGATGATATGAAAAAGGAAAATGAAGAAACTGTGAACATACAGAAGAATATAGCTCACTATGAGGAATTCCTAAACGCGATAATGACTTCGGGGGTGGGAAGTCAGCACGCACCCGATGCAGTGACAGGCAGGGGGGCCATAACAGGTTTCCCAGAAAATACCAACGGTGGGCATCAGAGTCAAAGGGAAGTTGCTACCCTACCACATGGAAGAGGAAACTCCGTCCAGTCTATGAGTAAGGATGAAATGACATTTTTGACTTCGTTCAAAAGGGGAGGGGTCGACACAAGCATAACGACGCAGGGGGAAGTAACGATAGGTACACCTCCCCCTGTTCATAATGCCAGTGCGGACGTGATAGCTACCCGTGATGGAATCCCCATCGCAAACGGTGATGCGAACCCGGGCAGTGACGAAGCCTGTGTTACCATAAAGAAGAGGCTAGAGGATCTTATGGGAAAGGGTCACGGCGACGAGGCAGCCCAGGCATTCCAGGCATATCAGTCATCCTACGCAGCGGAAGAAGGAGCTCATACACCAAAGAGACAATTCATGGGTCATCCCGAAATGGAGCATGTGGATGCCCTGACCAGCGGAAGGCACAAAGGGGAGCAATTAAAGATCCAGCAGAAGGTGTGTGAAGGTGGAAGAGATGCAGCCGCTGTCAGGGGCTCCCCTGATGAGGGCCTTGAAAGTGCAGGCAGCAATTTTTATGTAGAGGAAACCCCCCCGCAGAACGAGAACCCCATTGGAGAAATGCAGATGAATGAAAATTTCGAAAAATTGGAAGAAGAGAAAAAGGATGAAGAAGTAGAAATCACGAAAAGGTTAGGGCCGACAACATCGCATAGGAGCAGCAGAAATGAGGGCCACCCTGATGCGCTTTTGTCCTCTATGGAGGGAGGAAGGAGCGTAGGCCCCCAAGGAGAAACAAACTCGCTATCCCTTGACATACCACTTTCCCCTCACGCTGAGGCGAAAACAGAAGTTAAGGAACAGGAAGAAAAAAAAACCGTCGAACATAACAGCAGCATTGACATCATAATGTCGACACATGAGGACGCACTGAGGAGGTTTATGGAATGTGAGGACGGAGGTGAGCCCAGCGAGATGGACCATCCGGAGAAGTCGGACGAGGAAAACATTCCCAAACTGGACAGTCAACACAGCATTAATGACGGAGAGGTAGCCGCCGCAGAGGAGGTTCCACTGGAGGAAGACATAGAGCACAACGAGCCTTATGAGAAGGAGAACGATGGGGGCGGGAAGAAGGAAAAAAATCTGAATTCCTTTTTACAGAAATTAGGGTTCTTTAAAAGTAGCCCCTCCACATGTGAGGAGAAAGCAGCGGAGCGAGCCTCCCCGAAAGCTTCTTGCGCGAAGGCACCCCCCACAGTAAGCAACACCAACAAGGGGGATCTCCTGAACGAGGGAAAAGATGAAATGGAGAAGGAAAAACAACTGAAGGTGTCATTACTGAAACGTAACAACAAGTCAGACAAGTGTAACGAGGTCTGCGGAAGTCGTGGAAGGGAGCACTTGGTTTGGGATCCCACGGAAGGAGGAACTCCCATGGTAGATAGCGAGACCAAGTCGATGGTGAAAAAAGAAGAAAATGAAATAATCGCATTGAACAAATGCTCTTATAAAGAACGAGAAGGGGTGAGCATTAAGGCCGCCTTGAGTAACAGCACTCCGTGGGACCCTACTGGGGAGGGACAAGCAGCAAAAACAGCAGAAACGTCAGAAACAGCAAAAGCAGCAAAGGCAGCAAAAACATCAGATGACTTTCTCAAACAGATGTGTAGCGAGATATGCAGAAAGGTCAGCGACCAAATGGCAGATATTATATACAAGGAAATTAGAAGCTTTGGAGTGGCAACCCTCACGAAGGAAGCCGCTGCTCAGGGACAAATCAGGGAGGCTCACTTGGAAGGAAGCATTAATCTAGGAGAAAAGAAGTCATACGAAGAAATGGCAGCCTTGGTTAGCAATTGTAACAGGAGGATGAATGAAATGATGGAGGAAATGACCAGCCTGAGGAATGGAAATAAAAATATGAATGCGAAGATTCTGTCCATTGGCACCACGGTCGGGAAGATTTACGATACACTGAAAGGGGGCGATCCCCACAGCGCCCGCTTACACTGCGGGGGCGTGAACTGTGGCAACTGCGCGAGCGGCCATGGGGTGTACCATCGAGGACAGAAGACTAACGGGTATGAAGTGAAGGTGGAGAAGCTGATAAGCGAAATGGTCGCTTTTAAGAAAGGCATGTACACTGTGACGAGCAAACTGTCGGAGACATTATCGTGCATGTCGGATGAATTGAAGAGCTCCTTCGCCAAGTCGGTAAAGGCGAATAACGAGCAGCTGAAGAGGTGGGCACTGCAGGATGTGCGGCACGGGCGCAGGGACGAAGAGGGGGAGGGACATCAAATGGGCGCTACCACGGAAAATGGCGTAGACTACGACGTAGAGCACGATAGGGTCACAGGACAAGCAGGGAAAAGACACACAACACCCTCTTTTAACAAAGACATGGCGGACTTCTTTAATAGCGCGCATCAAAACGCCGTGAAGAAAATTATGCCCGCTGTTATCTCATCGGAGATTCAAATTCAGTTCGCCAAAAGTGTAATCCCTGGAATGAAGGAAGCTTACAACACGGGATTCCAGTCAATGAAAGAGTCGCTAAACTCGTTGCTAACAGAAAACAAGCAATTGATAAGTAAAGAATTGTATGCCATAGAAAAGGCAGTGCTGTGCGAGAAGGCCGAGGGAGGGAAAAGTGACGACACGCTAATTTCGATTAGAAACAAGCTAGAGGAACTGCAAAACGAAATGAAGCTTTTTACCTTCAATATGTATAAGCAGATTTCTTACCTGCGGGATGATATTAACGGGATTGGGAAGGCCCACATGATGGAGCTGGCCGATGGCGGGGAACTCGACCATGCGATGTTGCGTGCGTCGGGAGAAGACGCCGCGGAGGAGGGGGAGCAGCAAGAGGAGGAGGACGACGACCAGGCCAGCTCCGAAGAGGAAGAGGAGGAGATGGACCCGCGGGACGATCACAAAGGGCATAAGGAGCAGAGCGACTACCCGAATGAGGGGAGCGAACGAGCAAGTCGCCGGAATGACCCCAACGGGGAAAGGCAGTACGCATATCCAAGCCAGAGGTCCATAGATGATATCCAAAATGGAACAAGTAGCAGCTCCATCGCGGAGTTAAAACAAGAAGAGGATTACCTCCCCCCCAAGCCACATAACGACACTTCAGATATTCTTATCAAAGGGAGAATTAACCACCTACTGAGTGAGGGAGAACTCAACCAAGCATTCACGTTAGCTCTTTCCATCGATATCGAAAGGAACACAAATGCTCAGTGGCTGCTTCAGATGTGTCGTCGATTCAATGTTAAGCATCTCCTCAATGAGAGGTTGTCTCTAACACAACCAGTACTACTAGGGATAAGCAAAATTCTATGTGAATCCCTTATGAGGACATCAAACTTGACAATGGAAGAAGCTGACTTCAGAATGAAATGGATTCAGGAGTGTCTCAAACAGTTGGACGTAAACCATTCAGACTTAGTAAAAACCAATTCGTACATTTTTGTAAAAAATATGTTTAATAACATTTCTGCGTTTAGCTACCTTGTGGGGAAAGAAATTGGGAAGCTAAACGAGAGCGTCGTCAATTTGGCAAATCTTGACTTGAACAGGAGGATACTCTTAAATGAAGATCCTCATTTGAGGGAGAAGAAGATGCACAGCAGGTCTGGCGTAGAGGAGACTGAGGCTCTGGCCAGTAGGAACCTGTACTTGGGTTCTCCCCAGAAGTATTATCTGCACAACAAGAACATGCTTGTGGCTCTGCAGGAGAGGCTCATGCTTATTAGGAAGCTCCTCAAGAGGTACTGCTGGGAGAGGTGCGGAGGCGGCGCGGAAACGGCGCGACAAGGGTGCAGCATCCGGCGCGCGTCGCGTTTCGTTACGTGTGTGAAAACTTCGCATCGCCTTGCACTCACCGCTGAGTACTTCTCACCGACGCGTACTTCTTCCCACAGCCGACTTGTAATAACATCTCCATTGGCACCTTCTGTTCTCCACCCCCGCAGCATTATCGACAGCCTGGGCGCCAACGAAGATGCCCCCATGTGCAGCAGGTAGCGCCCCGAAGCCGCATCACAGAAGGTGGTATACTTACCCAGCATGAAGAGACCCCATTTTTATCTTCACTTGTAACAAATGGAAGGTAGACCCGGAGGTGCAGAAAGGGAAAAGGAATAAAGGAAAAGTGAGAACGCCCCTTTTTTATGAATGCACAGACAGTCGTAAGGAAGTGTAGGCTGCGCAAGGTGGATAACTATAAACTTGCCGTTCATGCGTGAGTTATTACATGTTTTGTCTTGTTCCAGCGGGAGCACGTCCCCCCGTCGTGAAGATTTCCCCCAATTGTTTAACTATGCCGTGTGTGTCTTATTTTTTTTTTTGGCCACATCCCTGTTTTGTGCATGCGTCGATGGGGATTTCTCCCGGCATAGGAGCCCCTGTTTATGTCCCATTTTGTGACCCCGCATATGTGTGACCTTTTTTTGCGCCCTTTTTTTTGCGCCCTTTTTTTTGCGCCTTCTTTTTGCCACCATTTTGTTCTCCACTCCTCTGGAACCATGCATCAAGGCGTTCCCCAGTCATTGCAAGTCACCTTTGTTATCCCCCCGTTCATTTTTCACGATGGGGAAAAAACGTAAATATGTTTATAGAAAATTCCCTCGCGCGGGTCTTCGGTAAGGGTAGGTAACCTGTTGTGTCCCTCCGTGTGCAAGTCAGAGGAGGATCCTTTTTTTTTTTTTTTTTTTTTGTCCAAAGTGGTGCCCAATCTCTCAGATTGACAAAGCCACCATCAGTGCTGTCACTAATTTTGTCACCCCCAATTTGGGGAAGGGCCTGCAGAAAGTGGACTAAGTGTCAAAAGGGGGACTTACATGGAGCAGAGGGAAAGAAGGGTGGCATATGAAGGAACCACGGGGGTCCGGAATAGTATATATTACGGTGCATCTTCTCACAGGGAGGAAAAACCCCATCCCCAGAGAAGTATACATCTTTACGAATTCCAGGTGATGTGCGGCAGCGATGATGAAACTCCTTCGGGTAAGGTCCTACATTTGAAATGGGATTTGTCCGGCACAGTGCCCCCTCACTTGTTGCGCGCAAACGGCCCTACATAGTGGGTATTATCATGGTAAATGCCTCCCATGGTAACGTCCAACATTCGCCCCCACGTGGATGAAGATAATTGCACATGTGTGCGCTTATAACCATTCTGATCGTGCATTATCGCTCTATCCCCGCTTTTAAGAAAGGATTCCACCTGTACGGGGTCCTTTTCATGACGCATATGCAGGGGGCACTTACCTCAAACTTTGGCATGAAGGTGTTGTCATAAAGATATTGGCATAAAAATGTGTTAAACCTTTTTTGAGTATCGTCCACGGGTATCAATCTCTGGCCCAACTAGGAGCGCTTGAGACGAATGGACAGGCAGGTTGCTTTTTCGGAAAAAGGTGGGGGACTTGAAAGGAGAGGAATAAAATGTGTCCCTGTCGAGTCTATTCTACTCTAAATATCTTATTATGCTTTACCCGCGCTGTGTTTTACCCCGTTAGGTTCCACTTTTTCTGGAGCGTCCGGTAGGCACATCCGTGAGAGACTCCACGCATGCGCATTCAACACCACACAGTCATGTTCTCTTTTTTTTTTTTTTTTTTTGAACACTCGTTTTTTGTACGAAGTCGGGATGGGGTTTCCTCCCCCGAGTTGTTTTTTTTTTTTTTCGCTAGTGTTAGTACCTTTTTTCCCCTGGGGGGAAAAATCAGTTGTAAATTGGAATATGCGTCTCCTCCACTTGGGGAACACTCTAATACGCCTCGGTTAATACATTAGGCAATACGTTCAGCAGTACATACTTACTGCGTATGTATATATATATACTATTATACTTATGTACATTTCTGGGGGATGGGGGAGGAGGGCGAAAATCCGCTGTTCCCGCGTGAGTTCTTCTATAGCCATACGCTGGGGACTCGTATAACTATGCACCAAACATGCATCATACGGGCTCTTACGGTGGAGGGAATATAAAAAAAAAAAGGAAACGACCCTCTCTGCGTGACACCAGTTTATGAGAACACAAAGCAGCAGCCCGCAAGCAGGTATTTTATTTGAGGGAAAAGCTATACCACTAGGCACCCTTTTTCCCCTCCTCATATGCCCCGAGCTATGCTTATTTTCTACAAACCACTGCTCAGTAGCAGTCACGAAAATAGATCGCCCCTTCCTTCTCATCGTTTCCCATGTCGCGCAATAGAAAAAAAAATAAATAAAAATAAATAAAGAGAATAGAAAAAAAAATAGAGTAGCTAAAAGAGCAATCAACAGGGAGGTTAACTCATCGGTTAGCTCATCGGTTAACTTACCTGTTAAGTGATCACATAAACGTTTGCTTACCTGTTTACTTATCCGTTTTACTTACCCGTTTGCTCCCCGGAGCGAACTAACAAATGAGATAAACCTGTTCGTTACACGAACACTGCATAGTTTTTTAGCGTCGCCTCATTTTTTTCACTCGCAACTCTACGAATACCAGAGCGGAAGAGAAAACCTATGTGTGCAATTTACGTGCGTATGGGACTACCTGTTCAAGGAACTCATATATGCGTACATCCGTAAGCCGCGTACGTATGCATACATATTTGAATCTTTTTTTTTTTTTCTTTTTTTTTGCCCCACCGTTCGCTTGGCGCCTTGTGCATTTCGACATCGTCCCTAAGCTAGCGTGAGCGAGCGAATGCTCTTGCATATGTCCAGCGCTGTTCAGCGTGGTGTCACTTTCTGTTGTTCCCATTTGTGCGTACCCTTTTGTTTTTCCCCTTTGACGTCACGTTACTGTACACTCGTTTAACTCCCCATCTGGAACCTCTTCCGAGTTGACTGCGTGTTTTTTTCTTTCTCATTGGAGAGTCACTTTCCCTTCCCAGCCCTACTACTCATATAACGACTCGCTGGTGCAGTTGTGCGGACACTCTTTTTTGGGGGGGAGACTACGGGGGATTGCAACTACGAACGTGCAGGTCGACGTTCATTTTCCCTCCCGTGTTAACACCCTCCTCTCCCCGTTTACATGTTCACAGTTGTATGCATATCCCCCCCTCTTTTTCCGCCACGCCTGCATATTTGTCAAAGGTTAAGAAGAGTGCCTGGCGTAGCTCCTCCGTTTCTACAAACGCGCAGTAGATCACTTCGCGTGAGAATAATCAAGTGTGGAAAAAAAAAAAACACAACGTCGCTTATCAGAAGAAGGGCACATTGGGCTAGCTACAAATTAGGAGTATTCCAGAACAAAGGAGTAGAGGAAAGATGAATAAGAGGACCCTGTCCAATGACGAAAACGAAAACGAGAAAAACAAAAGCGGCGTGAAGAGATACCTGATGAGCAATGATGACCCGTTTGAAAGCCAGAAAATGTTTCACGAAAACAACTGCGCGTCCAAAATGAGTGCCAATTCGCTAATCGAAATGAAGGAGGAAGAGCAGTACGTTCTTACCGACATGAATAACAACTTGAATGGAAATGATAACAACGCGGACATGAGTTGTGGCATGGGTCTAGGCAGCACCCTGATTGATGCCAATATGAACAATGATCGGGAGAACACCAAGTACGGGGGGGTTACCACGATGAGCGAATTTGGCTACGGAGGCGTGGTAGGGGGAAGTTGCGTTGTGAACAGCTGCGTGGGGGCCCCCAGGGACGGCGGAGCGAGCAGCCAGCCTCCGAACATATACTTCCCCAGCGACAGTAAGAAAAGAAAGGGCACCAAGTACACCGGAATGCCATTTCTCAAGAAGGAAAAAAACTGCGTCAACACATTCCTTGTTCTGAAAGACGTACCCAGAGATGCCGACGAGGAGGACATCAAATCCTTTATGAGGCCATTTATTACAAATACTAATCCAGAAATTGTCTTCGATCGGGATGGGATTATTGTGAAGCTTTACGATGATGAATTGAACAAGACTATTTTCAACTACTTTGATGAGCACCCGACACAGATCAAGGGCTCATTCGTGAGTGTCAAGCTGTCCAATCTTAGTGACGACAGTGGCGCTGCCGCCATTAATAAGGAGAACTTGGACGAGTACGAAAGCAGAAGCGTCGCCGCGAACGCCGCAGCGAATGCCGGCCAGATTGGAGGCCCGATTGGCAGTCCTATTGTCGGTCCTATTAGCGTCCCCATTGGTGGTCCCATTGTCGGAAATGCAAACAATCTGGGCAGCGGCGGCAACGTGCCAGGCACGAACAATGCTCCAGAAGGCACAAATAAAAAAACGGTCAAGCACAACAAGAACGAAGCTTCAAGAGTCATCCTTGTGTCTATCCTTAACATGCACTATCCAGTCGACATAGACTTAATATACTATCTCTTTAGCAAATGTGGAACGGTGGAAAAAGTCATCACTTTCTCGAGAAACCCGCTAATATATCAAGCCTTAGTTCAATTTCAGAACATCGAGACTGCACAGGAAGCCATCAAAATGCTACACAACAGGAACATATATGATGGCTGTAACACTATACAGATTCAGTACTCCTTTTTAAAGGAGCTGGTTGTCAAGGCAAACAACGCCAGCTCACGGGATTACACGGCGGATAACCTGGGAAAAAATAAGAACCTCTTGAATTTCCAGACCTCGCACGGTGTGCTGCCTACCCCGACACGTAAGAGGGGAGGAAATGTGACTGCCTAGCGGTGAACTGCGTGGCGGTCGAAATGGAGACACACCACATTCTTGTTCGTTAGCTGCTGTCTGCCTCTCCCTCTGACCTTGTTCCCCATTGGGGACCCAGACAACATTGTATTAAGCCCCTCATTAAAATTGTCCCTTTTTTTCTTTTTTCGCTCCTACAGGGAAGGGAAACGATTCCGAGTTGTACCTCATGCTGGAAAGGAAATTCAAGCTAGTCGACTTCGACGCGAAGAACCCCTCCAAAACGCCGGTTCTGATTTGTTACAACATACCGAAGGACTACACGGATGTGCATAAGGTGAGACGTGGGCGACGTGTGAATATGTTCCGCGCGGATGTATATATGTCTGGTCCGAACGGTGGGATGAACTTTGCCCAGATTTATTTAGAGGTCCCTTTTTTTACGCCACACCGTTACGGCTCATCGGTGCACCTCACCGTTACGACTCATTGGTGCACCTCACCGTTATGACTCATTGGTGCACCTCACCGTTATGACTCATTGGTGCACCTCACCGTTACGACTCATTGGCACCCTCCCCCTTTTACCCCCCTCCAAACAGCTCTTCAACCTGTTCAGCGTATACGGCTTCGTGTCTCGAATAAAAATCCTGCGGGATAAACCCGACTGCGCGCTCATTCAGTACGGGGGCTATCTGTTCGCCTCAGTAGCTCAGGAGTGTCTGCACCACGCGAAAGTTGGTGACCAGGTTTTGGAGCTCCACTTTTCGAAAATTCTAGACATTCGTATTGCGCCACAGCACAAAAAAGTAGAGTCGTACAAGGCCAAAACGTTCAGCAGCTACGATCAGCGACATTTGGTATGGCCCCAAGGGATGATGGACGAGTCTGGAAAAGTGCACCATGTGAATATACTCGTGTGTGTGCACCTCGTTTGTATGGCCGCTTATCAAACCCGAGAAAACACATGTGTACCTGTTTCTTTTTTCTCGCCCTTTCCTGTGCAGCTGTCAGACCAAGCGAAGTACATAAAGGGCGCGTGCAAGCCAACCAAAACGCTGTTCATATCGAACGTAAGCGATGAAGTAACAGAGGAATGCATGATGAACCTTTTTATGAAGTACGGAGAGATTAAAAAAATAAAAATCCAACCAGTTAAGGAGGGAAAGAAACACATAACCTTCAAAGTGGAGTTGAGTTCAGAGGACTTGGTAAGAAATGAGGAGAGTAATTAAGCGATATGGCAAAGCGGCAACAGAATAAGCAACGTAAACATTATAT
>NW_008481847.1:251874-252917 GCF_000524495.1 Plasmodium inui San Antonio 1 | reverse complement strand
AAAATGAAGCAGAGAAAAATGAAGCAAAGCAAAGTTAAGCAAAGCAAAGTTAAGCAAAGCAAAGTTAAGCAAAGCAAAGTTAAGCAAAGTTAAGCAAAGCAAAGTTAAGCAAAGCAAAGTTAAGCAAAGCAAAGTTAAGCAAAGAAAAGTTAAGCAAAACAAAGCCAAGTCGAATGGCTCAAACGGTAGTGGAGCCAGTGTTTTGTTCCTCTGAGCATAGCGAGAGAAGACACATCATGACAAGTTTGCTTTATTATTTCTTTTCCCCATTTTATTATCATATTTATCTCTTTTCTTTTTTTTTTTATCGAAAATTTCCTCCTGTTAAGTAACATAGCATAAACCTCGAAGCGGGTTCATTTTATTACGTGTGAGTATGATGTGTTGTTCGTCCATTTTCTTTTCCACGTGCAGTGGTAGCATTTATTCGTGTGTGCGTGCAGGTGTATCCATATCTACGTAGGTACGTTTGTTATGTACGTTTATGTACGCATATGTGTACGTATTGTGTCCGCCGCAGATGTGTTCATATCGTCCGCCTTCCTCGTCCTTCCCCATGTTGTTATGTGTAGACAAGCGCACATGAGAAATATGTCCTCTACGTCATATCTGCTTGTCAACATGTGCTCTGCCCTCCCCCTCCCCCTCTTCCAAAATTTTTGCTTTTCCTATTTGGCCTTCCCCAATTTGCTCTCCTCATTTGGCCCTGCTCTTACCTCCCCTCGATAATTACTTTTGTTTCAAACCCCACTTTTTCTGAAAACCTTATCTACTTATAAAATCCTTTTATTTATTAATTTTTCGAAAAGAAAAAAAATAATAAATAAAGTCTGAGTAAGGATCTACTCCTGTCTAAAGCATCATCACCATCATCATCCCACCATTATCATCCCACCATTATCATCCCACTATCATCATCCTACTATCATCATCCGACTATCGTCATCGCACCATCATCATCCCACCATCATCATCCCACCATCATCATCCCACCATTATCATCCCACCATCATCATCCCACCATTATCATCCCACCATCATCA
>NW_008481847.1:218259-250739 GCF_000524495.1 Plasmodium inui San Antonio 1 | reverse complement strand
ATCATCCCACCATCATCATCCCACCATTATCATCCCACCATCATCATCCCACCATTATCATCCCACCATCATCATCCCATCCACCATCTTTCCCACCCGTATTATTATCTTAAATTTTTTCTTTTTTCAGAGCTACTTTCACTCCTCAGGGTGGTGTGTCGCATGCCCAGAGGGAAACCCCCAAAAATGAAATTTGTTTTCGTGATTTTTTTTAAGTTTTATGTTTGCCTGGCTGACGTCCGTTTTCCTCCCCGTGCGTTGGGCGTGTGCTTCGTCTACATGTGTGTGTACGTGTGCACCTGTAGGTGTACGTGCATGTGTGCACATATATGCGTATGTATGTACTCATGTGACCATGTACCTATCTACGTATGTACCTATGCGTGAATCGTTCCTGTGCTTGTGTGACGAGGCGCAGTTGTCCCCTTTTGTCGTTTTTTTAAGTCATTTTCCATGTTTGTCCCAATCGTACCATTTACCGTTTAATCGAATTCACTGTCGTACGATTTCAACTTAAAATTTGCCTGACCTGATCATATTAACTAGCTTTTTCTTTTTTTTTCTTTTTTTTTTCTTTTTTGGCACAATGGGTTTGGCTGTTTTTGAGAATGATAAAAATTTGTCATTTAATGGAGTGGAGTAAGCGGAAAAACGAGAAAAGGAAAAAAAAGTGGAAAGAACGAGAAACCGAAAGATCGCCAATGTAGACCAGTTCAGCGCTCATTTTAACGAAAATGTTTTCGCAGCAAAATAGTCGATGACGTTTACAAGGACAACCTCAACTTCCTGATAAAGGTGTGACCCGTGGGAGCGGTTGCTTCGAAACGGAGTCGGCGCCCTTCACGTTTACCTTCACCTCTGTGTGCGCATTTCTGTTCCCTTCATTTCGTCTTATTTATTTATTCACTCATTTTTGCGGCCACCACCGCCCATTTGCAACAACCCTGAAGAGCAACAAGAACGAATTGGAGCGGAAAGAAACGGACCAATTCAGTTTCAGCATTGACAACCTCTTCATTCTACTGGAAGAGGAGGAACAGCGACGCCACGCCGAGAGGGATCAAATGAAGGACACCCTTCAAAACATAGGTTTATAAAGCGACATTTTTTGCATGCTGTTTATATGATAAGTAAATACATGCGTTATTCTATGTGCCTACACAAATGGGTGCGGCCATAAATGTACCCACACGTTTGTCCATGTGCGTGCCCCTGGCGCGACACGTCTTTCACAGCTCTGCAGCTAAAGAACGTGAAAAAATCAATTAAGAAGGCGGAGAAATATCTTGAGAAAAAGGTTCCCCCCAATTGCTCAAGTCGAATATTGCCCTTTTACAATGCGTACTTATGCCTAACGTGTATCATCCCCTTCCTGTTCTGCTCCATTTTAGGAATACGGGGAGATGATTGCGGGCTCGCACAAGGCGCTGGAGGGCATCAAAAAGCGAATCGATGATTTGTGAAGCGGCACGCGTTGGTGCGCGGCGCGTCTGTGTTTTCGTCTGCATCTGCGTCTGTTCTTTCGCTTGTACTTGCGCTTCTTCTTTCCTTGCGCATTTGTGTGACGGGGAGTTTTTCCCCTCCCTGTCCCCTTTTCCATGCTGTTCCGTTCCCCCTTTCATTTTTTTAAACTTTTTCACATACGACTACGTGTCATGTTGATGCTGTATAGCGTCCAAACGGGCGATTAAAAGTAAAGGCGAAACGAGACAGACAAAGCGAAACGTAACAGACAAAGCGTAGCAAATCAAATGGAAGGAAACAGAACCTAACTGCGTTAGTCGCGCGAATTAACTGGGTGTGGGATGGCCCTCAATTTTTCGCCTATGTACTGACGCAGCGGAAAAAAGGGCGATGCGCAAATGGTGCAAATGGGGCAAATGCAAAATTGGGAGGGGCAAAGTGATGTTTTAAATTTCTCTTCTTTGCCAAATGTACAATCACTTTAGCGGGGGAATGTACACTTGGGAGGGATGGCCCCAAGGGCGGGAGTAGCGTAACATGCATGTATGCGCGTCTGCGTGCGCTCATCTTTGAGGGTGCGCACTAACGAACATCTCCCGGCACAATTTATCCGCTACGTCATTTTCCGCCAACAAGCGAATAATGCGCTTATCTTTCACTTGGATTTCTTCCTTCAATTTTTTCACTTGGGCATAGCACAACTGTACTTTCCCTTTTAAACAGCCATTTTCATTTTGTAGCTCCGCCATTTTGTGTTTGTAATTTTTTATTTCCTCCCGGAGATTATACAGTTCTTTCTTCTTAACGAATTCATCTTGCATGGCAGAAAAATTGTTTTGAAATTTGACGGCCTTTTTAAACCTCGCCTGGTCCTCCTTGTCCCTCTGCCACAGTTCGTTTTTGTAGAACGTTACCTTTTTTTCGAAGCTCATTTTACAATTAGAGGTGTCGCCCGGGGGATGTTCACATTCGTGAGTCCGCTCGTCAGTCCACTCGTCAGTCCACTCGTCAGTCCACTCGTCAGTCCACTCCTGCGCAACCGTGGCATGGGACTTGCGAACAAGACATAGAAACTTGCTCCTGAGGCGTTTTCCACCGACAGGAAGGGACATGCCAACGCGTGTGACGCAACGTACGTGGTAGCCACGTTGATCTCTTATAATTCGCCTTGCTCAGGGAGACAGAGGGCAAAGGGATCGGTTAATCTAAGGCAAAAAAAAAGAAAAAAAGAAGAAAAAAAAAAGGACACAAAATGGACAGATTCAACTAATCTGAAGGAAAGGAAAAAACAAAAAAGAAGAAAAAAAAAAAACGCTCCTTATGCCCCTTCACCCGCAGTGGAATTTACTTCTTACACAAAATTAAAGACACAACATATCTGTGGCACATTTGGAGTTGTGCACAGGAGGTTGCATTCTCAATGGACATAAAATCGAGCAAGAAAAGGAACGTAAAAGGAAAAAAAAACAAAAATAAGAACAAAAATAAGAACAAAAACAAAAATAAAAAGCAAAACAAAGGAACGGCAATAGAGGAAGCGTTGAGCAGCGCAAAGAGGAAAGCATAAGAATACGATAGGCGACGAAACCCACCACACACACACCTGTAGAATTAAAACACAAATGTATAGCCATTCCTGATCTGAGCTCATCTACCACAGACAACACAGAAAAGAAAAAAAAAATCTTTTTTTTTTGTTCACATTTTTCTCAGTTTGTCTAAGCACCATTAGCACCATTTTTTTTTTCTGCCAATTCATATGAATAGCATGACGAAAAATAGACTTCTAATAGAATCGCGCGAAGCCAAAAAGCAAAATGACCCAGACATAACACTCACTCACAGGTACATACAATTGATGGGAACAACTATGGGGAGAAACCCTTTTCTGCCATTTGTTTTTTGGCCCCCTTTTTTTCCCGTCCGTTGGTGCGCCCATCTGGAAGGCCATTTGCGTGCAGATTTCCTCTGAGCGTTCTATTGTCTACGAATGTGTGGGGGGTGCCCTCATGGTTGTATTTTTTGTTTCTCCATTTGATTAGCGTGCATAACAGGATTAACGTCTGCGTAGCAGTTATGTGCCGGCATGTAGACATAACCCCTGTGCATGCACCACCCCCGACCAAGTCGTCTACATTGCACCAATCCTGGCTAAGCCGCTTAACATGACACCAATTTCCCCCATTCCGCCCATTTCTCAGTGATTACAATCTGTACGAGTGGCAAGCAGTTATACGGGGTCCAAAGGACTCCCCCTACGAGGTAGAGGCGAAACCTGCTCAGCAGATTTTTAGTCAGCAAGGCGGCTCCTTTCGATGTCCAGATTACGCGAGTGTGTATGCATATATCTTTGTGTACATACTTGTGCGCAAACGTGGCCCTTAATTCGTCGTCGCTTTTCCCCGCAGGGAGGAAAGTGGAAGCTGAGCATAAAGTGCAAGAGCACGTACCCGATAGACCCCCCGGTGATAACCTTCGTCACGAAGTTTTTTCATCCCAACGTGAATTTCGTAACAGGTAGGGCGGTGCGGACCCTCCGGTTGGCAGCGAGCCGAAGGAAGTAGCCGTTTCAGTTGCCCTCGCGAGGGTAAACATTGTCATAGCATCACTCACTGGGCAAATTGCACCTATTGTACCTATTGCACCTATTGCACCTATTGCAGACATTTTTCTCCATATTTTTTTTTTTACCCTCCCCAAGGCGAACTCTGCATGGATATTTTGAAGGCCAACTGGAGCCCGGCATGGACCATTCAGTCCCTCTGTCGAGCAATTCTATTTTTATTCACCGAGCCTAATGCGGAGAGTCCTCTGAATTGCGACGCAGGTTGGTGCTATTGCGCGGGGGCAGGAGCGGATGCGCCGAAGGGACCCCCATTTAGGACTTCTCTTTCAAACCTGAATGGTTAAGCGGTTTCCGTATAAAGGGTTGGCCGTTATGCGGTTGGCGGTTTGCCGGCCGCTGTGATTGTTCCTGTACATGCAGACAGCCCCCCAAAGCGTTCACCTTGTTGAGCTAAATTGTGTGCACAAAAAAAAATAAAATAAATAACATAAAATAGAAAACGCTTTTATCGCTCTACAGGCAACCTGCTGCGGTCTGGGGATGTTAAAGGATTTCAATCGATGGCTAGAATGTACACGCACGAATTCGCTATGCAGAATGACTGATCCGATGGCTGTGCAAATTTGGTGTGGAAGGATGGACGTGTTTTGGGGTCACCCCTTTTCTTTTTTTTTTTTTTGTGTAGAAACGACTCGTTTGGCATATACCCACATGGAAGGTGCTTATCAAAAGGGGGGAGTCCAAATTGAAGACAACCGCGTGCGTATGATTTTTCCCGCGTTGCATTTTTCGTCACCCAACAGGTGCTGCACCGAGGCCACTTCACCAGGTCATCATGCCTACGGCTAAGCAGTGACCCATAGGAGGTGTACGTACCTATAGATATATATATGTATCTGTTTATGTGTACACCTTTTTTTTATAGTTATTTTAAGGGTATTTGTCAGCTTATAATACCTGCCCCCCCTATTGTTTATGCACGTCTTCCCCTGTTCTGCTCGATATGCTTCACTTTATTTGTGTGTGTGCATTGTATGCCCCGTTCTCACTGTCCTGTAGAAAAAAGTCTTAAAAAGGGAACCAACCAATTTGAACTTCTCCAAGTTGTATCGTAACGTGGTGTCCATTTCTTGTGGAAGGGACTTCTACCCCTTCAAGGGGTTGGACATGGACTACACCGTAACCACTCTCCTCAAATTACATGTCGATGGCAAAATGGGAATGTCACCGAACGGTTGAGCTTACTATATGAAGTGAAACTTTAATTCTTTAAGCGCAGGGAAACGGATGTGGCGCTATACATAAACAGTTTTTCCAGTGTCAAAAAAAAAAAAAAAAATACGGGGAAGGTATGTATGATCAGGGGTAAAAATAAGAAATACAAAAAAATTGTGACGAAAGTAAAATGGGACAAGGTGATAAAAAAAAAAGAGAAAGAAAAAATGACATTTTTGTTTGATGTGTAGGAAGGGGTGCTGGTGTGCAGGGAACACGTTTACTTTTCTCGCCTCTTTTCTCCCCTTCACGCAACACCAGAGGTATGCCACTAGACGGGGGGGGGAAGCGCTGCTCACTTGAAAGAATTCACTTAGCGTCGCAACGCTGTGGTCACCTGGGTGATGATGTACACCTCTGTTAGGATGCTTCTATCACCACACAGGGAGGCACATGCCTGAGGGGATTTTTCCAACTTTTACACGGCACAAATTTTCTCATGTGTATGTGTGGCTAGCCAACTTCCAATTTTAACTTAATGCACACACACAGAGGGGGTTGTGGAGCAAACTTTGGGGTTCCGAAGTCCAACAGGTGATATTCATCTCCTCTGTCCATGGTGAAGAGATAGCAGGTGGGTACTTCCTCCCATTTGAGAGTCTGCCTCTTTTTTTTTGGGGAGGAGGGTACAAAACTATTTAAAGGTTGGAGGTATTCAAAATGGGGGTGAGTATAATTATGTTAACATTGTGAGGGGGCGATTTTTCTTATTTTGTTCATTTTGCTTGACCTTGGCCTGATGAGTAGAAGCCACCCCTTTTGGGACGATCAGATGGGACATTTTCCACGCCATAATGGAAAGCCTAATTTTAATTTTTGCACAATGGGGCAGGGGACCACTCCATGCGGTGACTTCCTATCGTCAGTACCTTTCTCTGTAAGCCATTTCGCGCCTGAGCTTCTCTTTCAACCGCTGCCTCATCTGCATTTTCTCCGATTCTTTAACCCACCACGGTTTGTTGCTGCTGGACCTTCTTCGCCTTCGTCTGGGCGAATGAGAGGAGTTGCTATAGCTGAGGGATGAGCTGTGGTATCTCTTCCTCATTTTTCTAATTTTGCTTTCTCTGTCACGATACCTGCTTCTTCTATCTGACTCATACGAACTTAACGAATCGTTACTCCTGGTGCGGTGCGAGCTCCTGGAGCGGCTATCATATTTTTTCCTTCTACGAGTGCTGCTGCTATGCTTTCTATGGCTACGTTTTCGCCTGGAGCCTCTTTTGCTTCCATGCCTCCTGTCACTGCTCCTGCTGCTGGATGACGAGCGGGAGCTGCTTCGAGACGAGTAAGACGATTCACTGCTGCTGTATTTCTCACTCCTGGATTTTTTGTCTTTCCTCACTTTGTTCTGTGTTTCATCCGCTTCGTTTGTATCTCTGTCTACGTTTTTATCTTCCTCCCCCTCATCGGCGTCCTCTCCATCCTCTTTAGCCTTTTTCTTCCTCTCGGCCTTCTCCCTCGCCTCGCTCACGTTGGTCTCACCGGGTCGACTGACCGATCCGTTGTTACTCTCCGCTATCGCTTTCGTTTGCTGGGCAGTGGGGGAGGAAGTGGTTCCCCATGTGAGCCCACCTGCCACTCCTGCTGCCATTCCAGCGGCGTTCGCAACTCCCATGACTTCTGTCATTCCCGCTACTCCCGCTGCTACCCCCTCTGTGGATGTCCCGATCAGCTGCGGATTAACCTGCACGAGGTTATTCACAATGACAGGACTTGGATTATACATGGCAAGAAGCTTCTGATTCAGTTTGTCTCGCAAGGCAAGGACCTTTTCCACCTTCTCATTAACGACAGGTTTCTTCTTTGCTGGGGGAGGATCACTCACGTCAGTCTTGGTGTTCGTCCCACTTGTGTTGTTACTATAAAATGAGAAATTATTTCTCAAATTATCTTTTTCGTTGATTAAGCTATATGCATCTTTTATGATAATTTCATTCGTTCCTATTTTAGTCCCGTTCATAAGTAACGCAGCCTTGGCATGTTCTTCGTCAGTAAATTCAACAAACGCAGTGTTCACTTTTTTCTGCTCGTTGTACTGGAGCTTGTAGCTCGTAGGGGTCCCGACATTCTTGAAAAGGGCCTTTATATCATCTTCCCTGCACTGTGTGGAGAGGGATAAGAGAAGAGCATAAGTGGGTCAAAGGAGGCCTCGATAATTATAGATAGGAGGGCATGTACCTCCAACCAAGTATCTCTAATCAGATCGGTCCAAATGGAATATACGCATGCTTACATTTGGAGGGACATTTTCCATGTAGATAATTTTGGAGAAGACATCAAATTTGTTGTTCTTTTCGTTCAGCGAATTTTGGAAGTCCACGAGTCCCTTCTTCTGCTCCGATATGAGTTGCTGCTGGAGGAGGATGTTCTGCAGGGCCTGCGCAGTGGGAGAGGTGTAAGCGGTTTGGGGAGGTGTGCAAGGTTGGAGAGGTATGCGCGGTTCCACGTGCAGCACAAGTGGTGTGTCACCGCGTGGGGGACGTCGCGCTGCTTGGAGGAACACCTGAACGGTGAATGCACTTGGGGCTGCCACACATTCCTCACCCATTTATGCTTTACCTGGTACTGCACGCTCTGCGCGGCGGCACTGTTAACAAGGGCGCCGGTTCTTCCATCTAGTGAGGTGGCTAAATTTTTATCCGTCTCAATGCTACCGATAGCCGGGTCGGAAAAAGCTGGATTTTGTGAAATGGGTTCGATGACAGTTACAACCATGGGCACGTTCAGTAGCATCTCGCCATTGAGGCGAGACGCTTTCGTTATTCCCTCTGAGCTCTTGAACTCGATTTGACAGTACTTCTGGTTCTTCCCGGGAAAGCTGCCAAGTAGAGGGGGGATGGGGGGAAAAACACCAATGGGATGACGAAGAAGAGGAAGACGAAAACGACGAAGAGGAAAAGGAAGACGACGAAGAAGAAGTACGTTCCCTGTTATCCTTTCGTCAGGAGCCATGCAAAGACTGAGTGCCCGCATCCCCTTCAATGTGTAATCACTGAAACGGGCGAACGAATACACATCTCCACACAGATGCAGGCACATTCACCGATAAAGCGCAACGGTTGGCAAAGGAAACACGCCCCTTTCTCCGATTCGCAAAACTTACTTCTTAAAAACGACGCCGATTATCTCATCACATGATTCAAATTTTTCTTTTATGTCCTTCTCTGTCACATCGGTGGAAAGGTTCTTTACATAAACGACATTGGCTATGCTAAAATTTAAACTCATGTTAGGAGCTGCGTTTCACAAGTTGTCACTCGGTTTGTTTTTTTTTGGGGGGCTGCTCTTCTAAGTGAGCAGCCGCTTAAAGGGGAATGTATGTATCCACGCGTGGAGGTAGGGAAGTATCACAGCATGGAAGTATAACAGTACGGAGGTATGACAGTACGGAAGTGTGACAGTACGGAAGTATCACAGTATGGAAGTGTGACAGTACGGAAGTATCACAGTATGGAAGTGTGACAGCATAGAAGTAGGCACGTAGTTATATTTATATGTAAACCTCTGCACGGTTCAACTTCGACCCATGGGTACATATCGAGCGGTGAAGCAGCAGCCAGGAAGTGTTTCCACTACAAGGATGTATCGACAGATGGGGACTTAGAAATTGAATGAAATTGTTCCTTTTTCTTTACATTTGTAATAGTTCGTAGATGTTTTCTGTGTACCGCGTTAATGAGCAGAGGGGGGTGGCATCTATATGTTTTTTCTTTTCCAAACAGATGGATTGAAAATTTTGTGCGTAAATATATATGTAACTATATATGTAGCTATAGATATGTGGCTATATATGCACGTTAGATAAATGGAAAAAAAAAAAAAAAAAAAGCGGAAAAGATAATTCTTTTTTTTTTTTCCACAATATGATTAGCACAACACAGAAAGTATATATTAAAAATTTTGGCTCCATATATACGTAGGAGGGGAAGGAAAAATAGAACTATACCTATAAGGTCCCATTTCGAAAACCCTGCAAATTCGTTTACAGTGGGCTGAACGGCAATTAACTTCCTTCTATGTAGAGTGTTGGACCCGAGTCCAATGAACTCTGCCAAGGGAAGAATTGTAACGCAAAGAGGGGGGACATGCTTAATTAATTGTTGAGGAAAAATACAATTTTGTACAGGCGTAACAATTGCGAGAAAGGGTAATCTCTACCCCCAGGGGGTTCGGCCTCCGGTGGGCGAGGGAAGAATCGCCTTGGAGTGCATCACCACGTCGGATGGAAGCGCTACATTGGATCGCATCGCCGCGTCTCTCCCAACCGAATAGCCTCACACGCATTAAAACCCAAATTTGGGGGACACAGAAGAATGAAAAAAATGCTTGAACGGTTCAGGTGAATTACGCAGAGGCCACAAAGGTGGCTTCCACCATTTTGGAAAAAAGGGAAGCGTGAACGTCAACCAAGTTTAATGTTGTGAGAAAGGGAAATTATTCGAAAGACTTCGAAATAAAGCAGTGCACGTCTTTCCTTTGTGAGGTGCAAAGAGATAATTTCGAATTGAGTACTTGTCCTTAGGTCGCGCTTAGCCCTGTGCCATAACCCCCACCACACGTTGAGCAGACGCGCATGTTTCTTAAGTTGGATGCCTGTCAGTAGCGCATATGAATAAAATCGGGGGATCCACACTATGCTGTAGCGGAAGAAAAAAAAAAAAAAGGAGCTCCCATTTTGTCATTGTGCTGCCCATCAGTCACCGTTTTGAAAAAATTAAACTCCCGTAAAAAGACACCTCGATGGCCTTTGCAGAGAGAAATATACTCATGCCAGTTGGTACATAAATATTATGCACCATTCGAAATGAGGTTTATTCCTTGTGCAATTGGTAATTGGGGGTAAACCCAAGTAGAGGGAATTTTGTAAAAGCACACAACTGCGGAAAACGGCCCCAATTATTATGCCTTCCAGCATGTGAGTGGGTACGAAAGAGAGGAGGTCAAACATTTTGACCCAGTGTTCCATCATTTTAAAAACCGTTTGGAGCGTGGGCCCAAAGAAATAGTCAGTCCATTCACTTCGAAGAAGAACCAAAAACTGAACGGACAAGTGGCGAAATGGCATGCGCATTGTTAGCGCCTTTTCACTGCCGTCCATGACAAATACTCCCTTGTATATGACCTCATACGATTGGCACATATTTATGACTGTCTTGCGTATTTGGACGGGGCATACCCAAGCATGTTGGCCAACTGAGCAGTCTCTTTCTCCTGAGTCGAATGAACAATTTGGAGATATGCTACTGGGGACGCCCCATTGGGTGTCCCTCGAAATGGAAGATGCGCACATTGGTCAATTTGTGTAGAAAGCTGTTGCAACAAATGAACGCCTCGGAATGGGATATTTATCCCCCGAATGTATTCTAACACATGCAGATATATTTAGTCCCCCCCGGATGGGCTTCATCCCTAATGCAGTCATTCCACACGTTGGGCACTGCGCCAACTGCGGCAAGATTAACTAGAAAGATACGAATAGGAGTAGCTGCTTTCCTACCGCTTGGCCTCCTCATTCCCTTTGAGAAAAAATAATATTAAAAGGTAGGCCCATCACTTACGGAAGGTACCTCTCCGCACTTTTCTTAACACTAAAAGGGACATGCAGTAAATTATTCTCTATTGACACGCCCCACTATCAGCAAACATGCATCATCCCAAATGGATATAATTTTTTTTTTTCCCCCTTCAATTTTGTACATTTTATATAAAGATCTTAGGTAAAATAATGTTGGGTCGTTCCTTCCCCTCTGGCGCAAAAATATTATGGAAGCTCCAAAGACATCCAAGTGGACATAAGTCATTGTCTACTCGGTTATACACTTGGTCCAGCAATGTTCGTCAAAATGGGGGAGGCCCCAATTTGGAAAAATAACCACAGGGTTGCAATTTTCGGCAAAGAGAGAAAAAGAAAAGATGCCACTAGATGTATAAAACTATTTTAAAGAAGTTAATCTTCTCAATTTTTTATACACCCTTTTTTTTTACGAACAATTCTGCCTTTTTTTTTTTTTTTACATGCGTTAAAAAGGGGAGAAGGAAAAATTATGAACGGGCAAGGTAAAAAAAACAACATGTAACGAAATTTTTTAATCTTTTTTTTTTTTCTTGGGATGAGACAAAAAACGAAGAAGTGGAATATTCCATTTGAACAAAATGACGTTTAACTGCTACATAGACATTTTCGCCTTGTGACTCTAAGATAAGAAATAATACGAATGATGCGTGTCAAGGGGTAGGAGAAAAAAAAATTTGCTTATTCGAACCGTTCAGCAGCGCACGAATTGGGGGTGGATTATGGGGGCGCCGATTTGGTATGCCTCGTATTATCCTGCCACGGATGGGCGGTGGGTTGTAGAAGGGATAATCTCAGAGGAGAAGCTGTCAAGGAGAAGCCACCAAAGCGAAGCTGACAAAAGAGCTAAGAAGGAAAAGCGACATGAAAAAAAAAGTGCTTTAAATTTAAAGCATCAGCAGAATTGCCACTTCTTTTCTTTTTTCTTTTTTTTTTGCCTTTTTTTTATTTCCCTTCTACCCTTCTTCCTCCCCCCGAAAAGAAGAAATCTCTGGGAACGGAAAAATAATTTTCAAAAAAAGGGAAACTGCATTACGCATATGTAGAAAAAAACGCGCGCAATACTCGGATGTATGTATATATATATTCTCACTTATAAAAATAACAAACCGCCGGTGTTTTTTTTTCTATTTTTTTATCCATCTTTAAATCGCCAAAATTTGCATAACGTGCTGCGCGTAGCATTTTCGCGCATACCGAAATTGATGCATAGACTACTGAATGGATTTTTTTGTCATCAAACGTTTTTTTATTGGCACAAAAAAAAACAAAGAAACAAACAAAAAAATAAAATAAAAATAAAAATACAAACAAGCAAACAAAATAAAACAAAACTGTTCGATTTGCATTCCCACGGCTGCTTTTCCTTCGTGCGAAGTACATACGTGATTTGCGTATGTTTTCACTTAGAATTTAATTCCGCCCGTTTTAATACAGTTAAAATTGTATTTTTCTTGCGTTTGCTTTTGCGTCTGCTTTCGCATTTACACTTGCCTTTTCATTTTGTTCGTTCTCACCTGTGTTTTGTACAATTTCCGTCGCCCCCATTTTAGCTAACCAGTGTTTTTCCATTTCACTGCCTAGTGAGGGTGCTTTCTGGATTGCGCCTTTCGCGTTTAGCATTTTACATTATGCTTTTTTCGTTTCGCTTTTTACGTCCCCATTTTTACGTTCCTCTTTTTTACGTTTGCTTTTTTGCGTTCCCCTTTTTACCGCTCACCCCGCACGTTTCACCTTTGTCGTATGTATCACTGCCAACCCTCCAGGACACGTATTTTTACCGTCTTCCATTTTTTCAAAGACGTCTGCTCGCTGATTTTGTTTTCAGCTGCATAGCGTTATATTTTTCCGTTGCCCATCCGATCTGTTTGTTTTTTTTTTCTTTCCTCTGCCGTTTATCTAATTTTTTAAGTCTTAATTTTTTTTTTTTGCCCAGGTTAGCAAACGTGGTTGATTAAAAATGATGCGCAATTAGTGATGCCGCGGTTGTGCATTCATTTTGAAACGTCATACGTGAGAGAAAGGGTCAATTCAGGAAGGCGTTGTAGCAGAGTTTATAGCGAAAGTGGACGTGAGAAGCGAACGGAGGGAAAAACAACCAAGTTGTTTTGAACATAAAGAATACTTCACCATCCCTGGGGGTGAACACATTTAAGGGTATATGTTTGCGCACGTAGGTGTATGCTTTTCAGATCCACTCGTTGCACACGTTTGAAGAGCCACTGTAGCGACGAGATTGTTGTAACGACGCGGACTCCTCCGCCGGGTTCTTTTGTTTCAGTGTTTACGTGGCTACTAAGTCGCTTGGAAGCTGTCCAGCCGGGGGGTAGCAGCTACATTCTTTTGGCTAGTTACCACCCCAGAGAAAATCGCTCCATCTTAATGTAAGCGAAAATGAAACTGAACAGCCAAGGAGATGACACGAAGGGGACCGACGTCCTATGGGAGTCCCTTTATAATGACTTCAACGAAATTACAAAAACGAACAAGAGACACTGTAACTACATCGAAAATAGTCTTTATAATTTTTGCAAAGGGGTGAGTTCACCAGATAACTTAAGTTCCAATTTGAAGAATAGATCGAATGAGTGGCTCCTTCTTAACCATTCGAAAGGTACTACAGGAGCGGTGCCTGCTGTAGGAGAGGATAATAAGAGAAGCAGAGATAGTCCAAAGGGGAGAGAAGCAGGAGTAGGAAGTTCCAGATGGAGTAACCTTGCCATCCAGGCATACTTAAACAAAAACGACAAGCAGGAAGAAGAGGAACAGTTTGCCAACAAGAATAATGACCCAGAGGGTGTTAATCACCCGATGCTACAGGATGATCAGAAAAGTGATCGCTTATGGAGACGACATTCTTCATTCCAACCTGGTAGTGACTATTACGATGGACAGTACGTGAGGAATAAATTTCTCGATGTTGACATCGATTATTTGAAGAATGAAACGTACATCAGTTGCAACGATGTTGTGAATAGCGAAAAGACAAGACATTCCGAGTTTCAGAATAATAACAGCGGGAATGCGCTTCTGCGGGAGGAGAAGAGGAGCGCGAGCGGTGAGAATCGCGGGGTGGGCACTCAGGTTGGAGGGGAGCTTAGTTCTCAGCTTAGTGGGCACGTGGGTGCCCAGTTTGACGCTCCCTTCCGCAAGGGCAGCATGTTCAATCTGATGAAATACAACGCGGCTCTGAAGGGCCTCGGAATCGATGGAGGCATGAGCTTACACAACGGAAGCAGCATCGGTAGTAGCAGCCACACACATAAGGATGTGAACAAAGGAGTGAGTGCTTTCTTCACTTCTGATCAGCAGCATTATGAGAATGTTAAATCGGGAAGGTTGCACTTAACTGACCCAAAGGGGCTGTTTTCCAAAAGGGAGGATTATACCTACTTGCTGAGCAACAAGAAAATTTACGACAATGTGTCAGTAGGGGGGAGGGAGATGGAGAGAGGACACACCGGTGACCTTCTAGGGTTCGCCCCCCTTGATAGCCACAGGGGGGAAAGTGGAAACGGCGCCAGAAGTGCCTTGGGAAGTGGAAGCGCAAGCAACCGTCTCTTTCACAATATGAACAAGTACAGAAATTTCACAGTAAAATCGGATGAAAGCCTGACTTGCCCGAGCTTCAGCTATCATCGTGCCGCCCTGGAGGGAGGCCTCATAGGAGGAAACAATACCAAGGCTGACATGCAGAAACTCGGCGCAGATGGTGCGAATGACGAGTATCACTATGACGAACGTGGTAGTGCCCACATGGGTAGCACCAATCAGAGGCGTCACGAAGGCAATCGCACCAGCTGCAACTCGCTGGAGAAACTGGACCAGCTTCTGAAAAGCAAGTGCAGATATGTGAGCAACAGCAGGTTGAGTGAACTTGATTCTTTATTCAAAAAAAAAAACAAAGCAAACAGTGAACATTTGAGAAAATCCTTCATAAGTTGCGATAATTACAAAATTGACTCTGTTGTGTCCGAGACCTTGAATAGAAACACCGAAATGGATAAGAGCGAGTCCCCCCCGTCCGAGCAAATGGACGAAGTTAACCATAACCAACTTATACGTCGATCCAAGCGGCTAAATGAAATAAGTAGAAAATGCCTCAGTGGGTACTCCGATGTGGATCCATACGACCTGAACGAGTTGTACGAACGAATAGATAAGAGAAAACATGGAACGAGCGTTGCAGGAAGAAGTTACAGCAATGTGTTGGACGAGGGGGAGTGCGGATCCGTTCTGTCTGCGCAGAGGGTAATTGGGAAGGAAGCGGCGCTTGGTAAGAATTACGGCCTTGCGTATAATTACGCGAATGGGGAATTGGAGGAGGTGCTGTGCAATTATGTCGGCATCATCCGAGGAAACAGTGAGGGGAAAGACTCAAAGGGGAAGACGGCTGAGGAGCAAAATAGCAAAAGTGTGAGTAAGCTGTTTGAAGCATACGACAAGGACAAAATTTCCGACGTGAATGCCCCCGTGGTGAGTACCGTGGCGAGAGACAATCCAGAAGTAAACTCATCTCACGGGAATAGGAAAATGAATAAGAAGAGCAACCCGGGGCATAGCGATGATGTAGTCGGAAGTGCCACCCGTAAAAAAGGAGGCCACAGCAGCGGGTCCTTCTGCAGCAACGGGCAACCAAATGAAGAACGCCACTTTGGTAAAAACGAAACGGATGGAAGGGTACCAAATGTGGGGTTAAATCTACCCATTTGTGATAATTACGATGCGCAGAAAGGAACACAAGGGAAGAAGAAGAAAAAAAAAAACAAAAGTACTTTAGGCAGTCTGGCGGAGAATTCAGAGGAGTTATTACCCCCAGGTGGTGACTCGAAAGGTGACCAAGAGGGCAGCAGTCCCAACGCGGGATTCAAACTGGCGAGTATAAAATTTCCTGGCGATGAAGAGGAGGAGGACTCTCCTTTCGGTGGTGACGCCAACAAGAGTGCAACTGACAAGGATGAGCTCCACGGGAAGGTAAAAAACGACGTTTATAGTTACGAGGTAGAAGAGGAGGAAGAACAACTAGGCGGTAATAACAAGATACCTCCTCATGGTGAGGACAACATAACTGAGGACGTCGAAAGGGGATCCCATCCGAAGGGAGGAGACGCCCCGGAAAGAGACAACAACAGTGTAATCACGAGCAGTTCCAGTGCGCGCAATTTTATTAAACATCCAGATTTTGAAAAAATGTATTACAATCAGAAGAAGGAGAAAGTTCCGTACGCAGAGGAAAGGAAAATAAGTGATTCTCAACAGAAGGCTCTCGAGCAATGCTACGACAACATTAACCATGCCAATGATGTGAAGAGACTCTTTCGCGAAAAAAATTTCCTTCAAGATTTATGTGAAAAGAGAAAGGTCATTATACAGAAGAGCAAAATTGAAAACACCAAATTGAACGTTGAGATTAAGTCACTACTGAGCTTTAACAACAATTTGAGTTACGCATTGAAGGAGAAGGAGGCGGAAATTAAAATGCTAAAAAAGCAGAAGGAAGAACTTGAAATGAATTTAATGAAACGAATAAACAATAACGGAAGTACTCAGTATTCCCTCCTGAGCAACTTCACGTCTTTTCCTACGCTTTGCAGAAATGAGAGATCGAGTGGGGTGCAGAGTGATAGCGGCGCGTGCCACCTGCTGCGCAACAGGAGCAGCTGCACCATTTTGAATAACATCGCCGATGCGAGTGCCAGCGTCAGCAGTGGCGGCGGTAATCAATCCGCCCTCATACAGAGCTACGAGGAAAAGATCCAGGAGCTTCTCGTGCAGGTGAAGATGTACCAGACTAAGAATAGCGACTTGCAGGAGCAGTTGCGCATTTTTATGAACGAGTAGGAAGCTGTGCCGGGGGAAAAGCGGTCCACAAGGGGAAAAACCCGTTGAAATGGAATAGACGCCTAACTGGAAGGATTGCTCCTCCGCGCCGCCGTCCACCCGCAAATGGACGCACCTTACTGCGGGGCTTGTCGTGTTTGTAGCGCTTTTCGCGTCCACTGAACCTTTCCTTTTGTTTGTGTTCAGTCTTTTTCCGTTTGTGATTTTACCACATGGCCACTGCGCCATTTAACCGTTTAACCGTTTAACCATTTAATCGTTTAATCATGTCCTGTTTGCCATTTTTTCAACGCGTTGCAGCTTTTCTGCAAAAATGGGTAGCGTGCTTGCCCTACGTTGTCCCATGTGTTTGTATTAATCCCTCCTTTTGTGCGGGGGCATATTGCATTGGTAAAACATGTACACTCCCGCGGTGCACCTTTTTTTTTCCACATCCTTTTTTTTTCATCATATGACCAACTTGTTTTAATTTACTTAGCAATTACAATATTTTATGAATCGTGTGTTATTCAAGAGGAGAAAGGAAACAATTAAGTTAAGAAAGGGCACACAGAAAATGGGGGGTAACGTAACATTTTGAGGCACTGCAGACTTTTGGTGTATAAAATATATTTGTGTGTGTGCACAGTATTACGGAATGTGCCCATCACGGGCTACAAATGACGCACTTGCAACAGTGAGTGAAAAGGGCGAGCATCAAATCGAGGCGCGAAGGCGTCACTGACTTAGCGACGGTGTAGCATCAAAAAATGTGGCAAATTTATACGCCTTTATTTTATTTCCTTTTTTTTGTTTTTTTTTTCTTTTATCATGCAGTAGATCGCGAATGGCGATTACGTTGTTCGCAGCCTTTGGAAAACAAAACCCCACTTGCGCTCCGTGTGTACGCGCGCGTATAAACAGGGGCGCTACGTTTATAAGGCTCTACGCAGTGGTACGTATAATGACCGCTAGCAACGGTTGCGGCCACTGCGATCACATCAATGGCGGACCACACACCCCTATTAGTTGCTGTTCCGATGGTAAACTAATCACAAAGAGTTACTTGAATTATTTCATGTGTTTAATTATAATTTTTTGCAAGTTACTCGTGACAAAAATTTGAAGGGGAGGAAAAAAAAAAATGAAATAATGGGAAAGGAAGGGAGAAGAAGCGAAACGACGGTAAACGACGGGAAAGGGGGAAAAATTAAGCTACTTTTTTCTTGGGTCGTATGTAAGTAATGTAGGCAAAATGGACAAACAAAATTAACAAAGAAATGCAGTAGTAAAAACTCAGGGCGATCAGTCTTCTGGGGTAGTAGGAGTTCTTTTTCAAAAACAAAACGCAGAACGCTGGAAGGATGATGGCGAGAAACTGCAAAGGGGGGAAAAAGAGGGGAAGCAAGAATGGGGGAAGTTACGTCTCATAAGGTGAATGTACGTGCATCTGATCTGTTCGTGGGGATAACCACTCGGACAGAGCCGAAAAAAAAGCAATGTCGAGTCTTCTATCACCCGGTAGAGGGTTACTCACCTGTATCATTTGGATATACGTCACGCAGGCCTTGGCAAACACGGGGACTTTGAATTTCATGCTCGCTAGGAAGTAGTAGAGGTACATGATGAAGTGCACGATGGAGCTGTCGGGGGGGGAAAAAAAAAGGTAAACATAAGTGAACGTTTAGCGGTGAGGTGGCGGTAACGGCAACCGTAGTGGTAACTTCAAATGCCATACTAGCAGGGCAACTCTATCTGGACACTCATTGCTTATAGCCCATGAAGGTATGAGGAGAATTCGCTCCCCCCTTTTGAGAGGCTACACATTGCAGGCATGCAGCTCGCTTGTCCTACTTGACGGTGATGACGTAGTAGATGTCTCCATCATATCCCACGCTGGCGTTAATCCACATGATGAGGAAGACGGAAATGTGATGGTATACGTGGAGGAAGGTGAACTGATTCCATTTCTTTCTCAGTACAATCAAGATGGTGTCCATGAAATCAAAAAGTTTGTTGCTAAATAGGAGGGAAGAAAGGGGGTTGTGGTGGATGCGGCGGTTTCTTTGGTTGTGGCGGTTGCGGCCGCTGTCGTGGATGCGGTGGAGGGGGGCAAGGAATACCAGAGATCATTCTGTATGCAAAACACCATATGTCAGGGGGTAATACCTCACCAAATGACGTGAAGATGCCACTTCTCCGTGAAGGAGCGTCTTCCCCCTCTACAAATGCAAAAACTTACAGATAGAAGAGCCAGCAGCAAAGTGCAATGTTAGTCTTGGAAAAATCGACGTAGTTGTGGATGAGGGAAAATTTTCTCTTTCGCACCTCAACTATGGTTAGCACGGTGATCACTAGGCTGAGCAGGACCTGTATCGGGGGAAAAAAAGAAAAAAAAAAAAAAGAGGAAAGGGGAAAGCGTGTGTGCGCAGATGAACCCATTTGGGGTGGTTATATGTACAAACTGGGACTTAGCATACAGGAGGACACTTCGCATAGACGCGTGCAATGAAACCGGAAGAATTAGTGCATTCCACTCACCTGAAGCAAATTGTACGCAGGGACGGCCTTTGCTAAAATGTCATCAAGGCGAGGACTCTTCGACTTGGAGCTTGAAGACTTTATCTTGGCCAACCCCTTATCGGACTTGAGCTTAGACGCGTAGTAGGCATTATAGGCATAAGTGGCCAGAACGAACAGGACATAAAAGAAAAAGGCCATAAAGAAATGGGTCGGGTTCATCATGAACCAGTTTCTGGTAACTCTTCTGCCATACTTCAAATTGGGGTTAAAAAATTTTAAAATACTTTCTCCAAGGTTGTTTAGGAAGGCTATGTTGAGGGCCATTTTGGAGCACGTTGGAGGGTGGCTTTTGGGTGGCTGTATGGGCGGCGGGGGGAAGTGCGTGTGTACGTATCTATCGAAGTAGATATGTATAGACGTATAGAAGTAGCTATGTATACATGTATCGATGTGTCTATGTATAGACGTATCTATCGATGTCTCTATCTACGTGCCTGCGCGCGCTAGGGGCAACAGGCTATGGGAAACGCACTACGGGAAATGCACCACGCGGAACGCCCTAGGCGCAACGTATCTAATCCAAAGCTGCGATTACTGGGCGCGCCCTTCCTGTCATGTTAGACTCACGCTTCTCAGTTCACGAGGGGGGTAGGGGGAATATTCCAAGGGCAACCAGGAGCTTTAATTTGAACTAGGAACAAATTATGCCACAAAATGGTGCACGAAAAAATTTTAAAATAAAGATTACAAAAAAGAAAAAAAAAAAACGGGAGAAGGGTAATCTGCTACATGGGGCAAGCACACGCATGCGAGGGGGGCAGAGGGTGTACGTAAGCACAGAGAACAAAGGGATGTGCAACGAACAAGGGATGCGCAGAAAACAATGAGACGCGCATGTATATATATGAGATATGTACGTGTTATGAACAGAAAAGAGAACTGCAAAAAAATATTCGGCTAAGATTTTTTTTTTTTCTTCTTTTTCGGTGGGGCCTCAAACAAAACTTTCATGCCTTAACTATTGCACTTGTACTACACTGAGGAGCGCGTAACTGGTAAAACTGCTGCTTAGGAGATCTAGGATGGAGTGGAAGCACCAAGTGAGGAAAAAATGATAAAAAGAAGAAACTCTTATTTTCCTTGCGTCTTTCTCCAGAATAATCGGTTTAGATAAGAGGGGAAAAAATAATGAAGAAAGAAAAAAACGCGAATAAAAGAAAACGGTAATTAAAAAAGAAATAAAATAAAAGCTGAGCAAGGAATGGAGGAATGACCAAGTGGTGTTTAAGTAAAACTGAACGGAGATCATGAATTTAAAAGTAAAGCTCAGAATAGGTTAGTAAAAATAATAAAATGCACAAAATTGTAAACGGCATTTTTGTTTACTTATCAGTTGAATTAACCAATTAGCGTATATAGCTAATATTAACGTATTGAATTCTATACCCAAGTTAATTTTTCCGCGAGGGGAAAAAACAAAAAAAAAAAAATAATAAAAAATTCCGCAGGGCGTTTTTTTCAAGTGAACATATTTACCTAACTAGTTGCCAAACCATAGCGGCACTGTTGCGCCTGGAGGGTACCGTCGCGAAATTACGATCAAAACGCATAGGGTAATAATTTTATACTGCGTACCGTGCCGCAACACTGAACAGGGGTGAAAAAAAAACACCTTTGCGTTACGCTCACAAATAAAATATTGCGCATTGTGGCGCGAGGTTCATCTAATAGAAAAATTTCGCAGCGCCCAAATTTAATTGACTCCCTTTTGTGAAAAGAGCGAGAAAGTTATACGTAATGGGAATGCCTCGGAAAAGGTACAGTTTGAAGAAATTCAAAAACAGCATTGTCGATGCGTAGCAAGTATGGGACGAGTGTGATCGTGAAACTGTAAAAGGGTTAAACGACCTTGGCGCCCACAAGGCGGAGAGGCTTCGCCAGGGTCCCCTCGGAAAGGTGCGGCATTTTTACCCCAGATCTGCCGCAATTCTACTCCAAATTTGCGGCAATTCTACCCGAAATCTGCCGCAATTTTACCCCCCAATTGTGCGCAAGGCAATGTGACTGCCAGCTGCGTCCAGATGTTTCCCCCCCTCCCCGCAGTGGGCAAAGAAGGTTTCAGATTCCCCCGGTCACGCCTGAGCATCCCACACATGGCACATGGAAAATAGCATTGTATACGTCTAAATACCTTCTACATTTTATACGTTTGTGTGACTTTCCTCATGAGGGGAATTCTCCCCGATGAACATTTTTCCCTTTTAATTTTCGCCCATGCGAAGATTGGGGGCTGCGTGTTGGGGACCGGCGCAACTCCTCATTGGTCGATAAAAATAAAAGTGGGGGGAGGAGTATGGGAGGGACTTTGCGTGCAAAGTCGCAGACATGTACACTAAATCGAGCAGCTCAAAATGGTCAGAGGGTGAATGGTCAACTGGGAGGAAATTCTTGGGAGGGGATATATTTCCCCAAATGGTCGAGTAAATTTGCGAGACTTCAAATGGTAGTGAAAGGGAAGTAATCGTTTTTGTTTCTCTCTACACTGACACAGAAAAAACAAAGTGGAATTTCGCACTTACTCAAAAATGACGGTTCTTTTTGTTTTCCTCTTTGCATTTTTTTTTTTTTTCGGTCACTTGATCTGTTGTAAAAGGAAAATTAAACAGTAGAGGCACTCCATAACGTGTTTTTTTTTTTTCTTTTTCAAATTCGAACACCTCCCCTTGCATAGCTAAATTCCGCCGTTAATGTTTTTTTTTTTGGATAACCACTCAGCTGAATGATTACACAGAAAGGGAAAAAAACGTGACAGGGATGTTTTCCACCAATTGATCGATCTGCACCGTTTTATTATTTTTTTTACGTCGGAGGAAATTTTTACGGCAAGTTCTTTATCCTTTCACCTGTCGGTGCCTTAATTGCGCTTTTAATTATCTTCCCCACTTGTGCATGCTCCTACACATTGTTGGAACTAAATGGTGAAGTTCCGAAGAGGCACGTTTAATTGTGCGTCCCATCTCGTCGCACATTTTTGCAAAAAGGGGGTAAGTCTCTCCAAACGACACTCTATGAAGTAGCCAAAAGGAATCTGAGCCATTCTGTATGGTGTCGAAGGGGGCTACTACTGCAAGGGTTACACCAGATTTTACTCCCCATTGCATGCACAAAATGGATTGGGTTCAAAATATAATTTTGTTACATTTTCCCCATTTTATCGTTTAAAGGCATGTTAAAAGCAAGGCCCAACACTCATGTGCAAGGTTTGCGTGAGGAACACTGCCGCCTCTGTAATAATAACTCGGAAGAGAGCAGCGCCATTTCGCTCTACCTTTACGATGACTACCTGTCGTTGTGCTCTCCCTTTTGATTCCCCCCCAAAATGTATCTAACGTGGGGAAAAAAAAAAGGTACACCGCGGAGAAGGAAAAGGCTGCCGAAAAGGGGGTGACCTGACCAACTAGGGCAAGAGGGTGGGCAGGGACCTTCATGCCGAATAGAAATAAAAAAGGAATAAGCAAAATAGCTAACTTAAAGCAGAAAGGAGTGCACCTTTTTTATAGGTTCTCCAACTGCTAAGGACCCTTTCCGAACTGTCTGGTTAACTTGTGCAATTGCCCCATGCCACACTCTTCACCCTGAAGGTGTGGCCCCTCCCACTGTTATTCACACGTATGAAAGTGGAATCCATCTGAGAATGAGGGGGAAATGGGAGTCCAAAAGGAGAAACAAATAATCTTTCGACGAAACGCAACAACCCTCAGATGTGTGATAATAACAACTGATTGAAGAAGCATTTTTCTGATCTAAAATGGGGTGAATTTTTCTTTTCAGCTATTTTTTTTTAGGGATTTTTTTTAGGGATTTTTTTTAGGGATTTTTTTTAGGGATTTTTTTTTTTTACCAAGCTAATGGCCTTCAGTAAGATAAACCTTGGGCTCTGGGAATACCACCTGCTGGGTCTCCTCTTTTCCCTGGGGCATTTTTTTTTTTTCTTTTTACTTCTCCTTATGTTGTCATGTTAGTGATAAATTTAGCTTATTCTTTTCGATTGGTTCAATTCTGGAGGAAGTCCTCCTTTTGGCATTCGCATTTAATGAAAAGGTGCGTTTTTTTTTTTTTTTCCAACAGTGTGAGTACACCTCAGGTTTGTTTAAGTCCGGGAGTTGGCTTCACCTCCATTTTTGATTTGTTCACCATTACACGCACAACTTGTTTTAGCGACCCCGTGTGGTCGAACTGTGCGAAGCAGTTGTAGCTAGGGGGATGCAGACGAGGGATGGATCTCCCCCTCCGTTTCGCCCATCCGCAACAGGGAAAAGTGATGTGTTTTCCTGATTTTCTTCATCGCTTGTTCCTCGTCTGTTGCATTGTTGGTTGGAACTTTTCTTGCGAAGAAGTCCTTTTGGTTGGGTCTCGTTTCAGTTGACCTTTCTTGAGCGAAGGTGTGTCTCCTAGGGCAGTCAACTCGATGCACCGGCTATGCGCGCGCAAGGGTGTGCATAGTGGGGAGATGCCCACCACTGCGGCGTCTCTACTGAGCTACTACCCATCTGTTACTCCGCCGATACTCTGCCGCTACTTGGCTACTCCCCCATGACGACGCTGGAAAAGATCGGGATCCAAGGGATACGGAGCTACTGCGACGAGGAGGCGCAGGAGCTGGAGTTCGCCTCGCCCATCACAGTGATCTATGGAAATAATGGGAGCGGAAAGTCGACGATCATCGAGTGTCTGAAGATGAGTTGCACGGGGGACTTTCCCCCCAATGCCGATAAGGGAAAGTCATTCATACACGACCCATTAATATCAAACAAAATGAACATCAGGGGAAAAATAAATCTGATGTTAAAAAATTACAACAACAAAAGGATTGGCATCTCCAGATCATTTAGTCTATTTTATTGTAAAGACAAAAATAAAAAAATAAAACAGACCTTTAGAGCGCTGGACAACAATATAATCATAAAAAAAGAAAAAGGACAAGATGATGTAATCATTACGAACAAGTGTCTAGACATAAATGATCACATTCCCAAATTAATGGGGGTGTCAAAGGCGCTGCTGGAAAATGTCATTTTATGTCACCATGAGGAGAGTCTTTGGCCATTTAGCGAGTCATTAAAAATAAAAAAAAAATTCGATGAGCTTTTTGGCGATGAGCATTTCTCAAAAATCTTGGATGAATTCACAAAATGTAGAAAGACAATGAATGATGTGCTCAAAAGGAAAGAATATGAGTTAGCCACATTGAGAGAGTGCTATGATAAAAAAAAAAACATCGCTTTGGACATCCAAAGGAACGAAGAAGAGATAGAAGAGTGTCAAACGATTATGAGATTGGACAAGGAAGAAGTAGAAGAAAGTTTTCTCATTTTAAATAAGTTAGAAAAAAAAAAATCCCTCTTGGGAAAAGTAACTTCCAGCATTGACATGTATTTTGCTATCCAGGAGAAATTTCAAGATGACCTTCAAAATTATAAAACGGTGAAGGAGATATATGAGGAGGATGCCTCCGAGTTAGAACATTTTGCTGAACTCTTCCAGAGGGACTTGGCCAAGTGTAACTCTCTAATTGAACAAGTCAGTAATGAGTTCGCTCTGCTGGAGAAGCAGACCTGTTTGCCTGTCCATTCCTGTGACGAAGCGGACGTCAAAGAACGAGATGGAATCTGCTCCAGTTTATTTCATTTGGAGAAACGGCGGGGGGAGGCAGACACTTTGATCAAAGCCACTTTGGATCTGGATAACTCGTCCACCGCGAATGGGGTGAAGAGGAGACATGTAGGGAAGAACCTCTCTGAGGAGCGTACCAGGATGGCTGGCTTTATCAAGGCGAATGAGCCCATTTGGGGGGGCTTGCTGGTTCAGTGGAGGGCCCTCTTTGGGGAAAAGGGCCCCAGATGGGTGTTCCGCCGGGGGAGGGCGGCCACCAGTGTTGGACGTGGGGGGGTGAGTAGCGAAGATGGGATAAACCTCCGTGGGAGTAGCGATGATGAGTGTAGCAAAAACGGACGTTGCGATGATGGGGGTAGAGACGACGGACGTAGCCACGGTGAGGGCACCCCTGATGAACCCACCCCCGCTGTGGACTCTACCAATGGAACCATCACCAGAGGAAATCTCCCCTGCGTAAAGCACATGCGCAGGAGATGCGCGCAAACACTGGCACTGCTCAGAGCCGAGGTGCGGAAACACGCCCGGGAGCGACTCCATATTAGGAGGAAAAAAAAGATACTCACGGAAAAGGCGAAGAAGTGGAGAAGGAGGGTATCCAAAATGGACAAAAGAATTGCCACCATGGAGATGCACAAAGATTATTTGACCAATTTCAAATCGAGCGACGAGTCGTATAAGCAAAATTGCAACCATTTGGACAAAATGAATCAGCTGGGATGCGTGTACGACAGCATCGGCTTGAGCGAGGCGAACTGCGGGGAGAAGCCCAGTTATATGAATGATGACACTGAGAGGAAGAAAGAGGAGCTCAAACAAATAGAACAATTGAACAGACAACTAGAGCAAGTCTTGCTCCTTGGAAAATACTATGAAAAAACCTTTGAATATTTTTTGCGCCTCCGGAGGGTGCATCGCAAGGTGGCATCCTTCTTCGATGAGCTGCGAGCCCTTCTTTGCGAACTGAGGAAGCTACCCAAGGTGTGTCGCTCCATAGGGAAGCCTAGCAGAGATTGGGCGGAAGAAGCGGGTTTGGTAAAGGGAGTAGACTATGGGCAGGAATGCTCTACGGGGGAAGAGGAGGAGAAAGAAGAAGTCGAGGGGCGAGCCGAGCGGGGAGGCCAGGACGAAGACGAAAAGAAAGACTCCAATGAAGAGGAGCACGGAGAAGCAAGTGCCGCCTCCGGAGAGATACACACAAAACCAGCAGGAACAAAGAACTTGACCAAAATTGTCAAAGTGGAAAATTTCACACCGTTAGGGAGTCCCTCCCAAGCAGATTCGAGCAAGTATCCCGACAGGGAGCAGCCCCATGGAGAGGCCTTCACTGGAGGGGCCTTCACTGGAGGGGCCTTCACTGGAGAGACCTCCACTGGAGAAGCTTGCAGTAAAAGGAACAAACGGATGAACCATCCCGGCGAAGAGATCAATAATCAACCGAAACGGAAGAATGTATTAAAGATGGAACCTCCCCCTGGACAAAGCTACTTGACCAAATTAAAAGGTGTGATCAGCCAGTATATAAATAAGTACGACAAGAAAATAAAAGAGGTGGAAAAAGAAACCTACAAATTGAAGAAAACATTGGTCTTAACATCCGAAGCATTACGCGATGTGAGCAAGCGGGTAGGACGTTACCCAGATGTGCTAGCTCAATTCTTGGAGATGATCGAAAAGAAGAATTTTAAAAGCGTAAAAGATTTTTTTGTCCATTTTGGTCAAGTCAGGAAGGACATGAGGAAAATCAAAATGGAGATGGTCGCTTTAAAAACTAAGGAAGAATCGCTGATTCGTTTTATGCAACATGCCGAAGGGGAGAAGGCATGTCTGAT
Source organism: Plasmodium inui San Antonio 1 (assembly GCF_000524495.1). NCBI lineage: Eukaryota > Apicomplexa > Aconoidasida > Haemosporida > Plasmodiidae > Plasmodium > Plasmodium inui. Next base: position 224,014 of record NW_008481847.1, on the reverse strand, counting down.
GTGCAAAGGACCCATTGCTGATGTTGCTCTGGATGGATTCACCTCGCTAGAGATGGATAAAGAAAGGAAAGACATAGCCCTAGAGATAGAAGAGAAGGAAAGAGGGCTCACCAAATTTAGAGGCCAAAAAAAAGAATTGATGATTCTTTTAGGGTTTTACTATAAGGAGGTTTATCCCCTACATAGGGACAGTGCCTCCTTGAGTGAAATTATTGACTCACTTAAGAAGCGATTGCTGGATCTACAAAATGGGGTAGAAAGCTGCTCCGAGAGGATACATAAAATGAATGGAAAGTACCAATTGATGAAGATTTTGCAAGAGAGGTGCGCCCATCTGATGGAGAGCGAAATGGATATCTTTTGCGAGAAGGAGAAGCTGGACGGGAAACAGTCCGATGTAAGGGATGCGCTTAGTGGGCTAAGACAGATGCTCAGCGGGGGGAAGCATCTTAGGGAAGCCCTCCATTCCATGCTAGAGTTCCTCGAAGTGGGAGAAAGATCCAATGGAGGAGAGGCATCCGATGGGGGGTCCTCACAAAAGAATCTGCGTCATCTTCTTCGTGAGTTTCTCCCGAACGTTACCCTCCTGTGTGAGTGTCCAGATGTCCACTTCATGATGGAGAAAATCAGTGCATACATGGAAGACAGCTGCGTCCTATTTCCTCGAGAAGACCTATCCTGCGATCTCGGGGCGACATTTCCAGATAGGGTGGAGAGTAAGATGCACCAAGTTGTGATAGGAGAAATAAAGAAAGACAAAGTGGGGAAAAAGTACACCGGGCAAAACTACACGGGGAACACCAAGTCGGGGGAGGAGCCAAGAAAGGAACCACACAATATAGCTGACCACTGCACTGAATATGTGGAAACCAAGATGAGGAGTTTCTGTCCACAAAAAAAAGACAGCTCTGTTAATTACACAAAACGTAGGGAAGAGAAAACGCCCCTCTTGAGTAACACCCCCGTGTATGAATCTTCCAAGTGCCAAGTGGACGAACCGAACGAGATGGGCACCCTCGAATCAATAGCCATAAATAATGACAAGTTCATAAGGGCATACGAGAAACTTCAGATGTACGTCACTCTGGAGGCACTGAAGAAGGAGCAAGAAATAGACGTTTCCGTTCGAATTAAATCAGTCATTCGTGAGAGGAAGGAAATGATTAGGAGAAAGACAGAAGAAGCACAGCGCATCGTAGAAAGGGAAAAACAAATTAGGGAGTCCCTCCACAAAGCGCAGGAGTACATCGAGAAGCATCAGCGTAGGAAGAATCATTTGTACGGAAAAGAAGAAGCAATGGTGACAAGAATAAAAGAGTTGCACCTGCGAGATAAGCACATCAGGAGGAACATTCGAAGGTGCAGAAACGACGTGGTACTCCAAAATAAATTGTATTACGTCAAAGTGGAGATGGTGAAGCTGCTACACAGACTCGTGGCCAACATCGAAATGGACATGGAAAAAAAGAAAAAGGAACTGAAGAAAGTGGAGGAAAAGATACACAGTAACGAAATTATACAAAATGAATCAAACGAGCTTGCAAAAAAATTGAGTCAAAAGAAGGAGCAAATTCTGTCTTTACAGGAAGAAAAAATCAACATTGAAAAAATGCACCACAATGTTGTTATCAATACTAATTTGAAGAGAATGCACGAAAGGTTTTTACTCCACCAAAGGAATTTTATTTCCTCCCTGGACAATTTTAGAAGCTCGTTCTTCTCGCCCGAACAGAAGGGGGAACACCTGGATACAGTGAACTCCATGATTGATTTGCTGGAGGAAGTGTACCAAACGGATTGCGATATTTACAAATTTGTGAATGAAAGCTTTTCCTTCTTGGAGCACAAAAGGGAGTTACTCGATTTGGTCTACGTCGAGGATGAGTCCCTGAGGGACCAAATAGAAGTTCACTCCAAAGCGACGACCAGTCTGAAAATGAAAGAAGCCGAAATGAAGGGGAAAATCGAGTTGAGGAAAGAATACATAGATAAGCTAACCACCGAAATGAACTCCGACACCTATGTTGACATTGAAAAAAAATATAAAAAAAAAATTATCGAAATTTTTGTATACAAAAATGTGATCAAAGATATCTGCAATTTTTACAACTCCTTCGATCAAGCAATCATTAAATTCCATTCTCTGAAGATGCAAGAGATTAATTTGTCCATTAGGAATTTATGGAGGAGGGTTTACAACAGTGCCGACATTGACTATATATACATAAAATCAGAAGTAGAGATGGAGAATAATGGGAAAGTTCAACAGAGAAGGTCATATAATTATCGCGTCGTCATGGTCAAAGATAACTGCGAATTGGATATGAAAGGAAGATGCTCATCTGGACAGAAAGTCCTATCCTCCATCATCATTCGACTCGCTTTAGCCGAATCCTTTTCCATCAAATGTGGAATTTTAGCTCTAGACGAACCGACGACAAATTTGGATAAGTCTAATTCTAAAAATCTGGCTAGCCTCATTGCCAATATTGTCGACCTAAGAAAGGACAGCTCCGCTTTCCAGCTTATTCTCATCACGCACGACACGCACTTCGTGGATGTGCTTTCGCAGTACGGGCTGACAAACTGCTTCTACAGGGTTAGGAAGAACAGCCTGGGATACTCGACAATAGTGAGGGTGCGCCAGTAGGGGCGGAGGCATTCGGGGCTTCTGCACTACCCATTGTGATATATGTTCGTCTCAACGAAGAAACCCATTTGTACAACAGCATCAAATTGCGCTACCTTTATTTGTTCATCTAAGATGAGGTGAACACATGAAAATCCATTCAGAGGGAATCATTTTTTCCTCTTTTTTTTTTGGAGCATATTCCACCCCATATTCTTAGTGTGTGCTGTTATGTTCTTTTTCCCCCATAGTTTCCTCTTTTTACACCATGCGTGAGAAGGAGCACATTTGAATGGTTCGGCAGGACAGCTTCCCCTTCCACAAAAAGGAACAAATTTACTCCAACAGCTAGTGTTAGTACGTACCCCCGTGGAGATGTACACCTTGAAGGATACGCCCTACGAATGGCAGAAGTTTTCTTAAAGGTTGTGCAAAAGTGAGCCAGGCTTTCTGGAGGGTGCCAACAAGTACCGCTATAGAAGCAGCGCCACACAAATAACATGCCGGCTCAGCATACATTTTTGACAAAAAAGTGGTACGGGGAAATATTTATGCACTTCCCCATATGTACCCTCCGAAATGGCGTTTCACGGAAAAACACTTCTGGCAGTGGAAAACGTAAAAGCTCACTTGCTCGTACGTGTGGTGTGTTAAGCATGCAATTAGAGTTTGCATCATCATGAAGAGAAAGGCATCTTAAGTGGGTGCTTTCTTTTTTTTTTTTTTTACGAAGAGGTGTGCCCAAAGTTATACTAAGGAGGGGAAGAAGGAGCATTTTGGATAACGCTCAGTTGCAAATCGGCTTTGAACAGCTCCCTGTGGAATAACTCCCCTTGGAATAACTCCCCTTGGAATAACTCCCTATGGAATAACTCCCCTTGGAATACCCCCCGTGGAGTATCCCCATTGGAGCACCACCCCGTTGGAATGACTCCCTTTGGGGGGACCCCGCTCCGCCGAAACCGCGGCTTGTTTTCTTCTCTCCTGGGCCACCTCACCCTGCGGACGGTGAGGCGTCCAATCACTGGAGCAGTTTGGAGGGGTCGTAGGGGACTCCGTTCTCCAGTCTCTGCTCTGAGACGATTATCGGCTTCACGTTCAAACTCACGTTATCGTACAGCTGGCCGTGCTCGTCCAGCCCAGTGGCGTCGAGGTTCTTGTTTTGGGACATAGCCAAGGACTCCAAGTACTCGTCTACCAAATAGTAGTTGTAATAGTACTTAAACTTGGAGTACTGCTCCTTGGTGCTGTTAATCCTGCACGATTTTTTGGAGGTGTCTTTTCTGAAAAGGCAATTACTATCCAGCTCGGATAGGTCGTCCCCCTGGTATTCATCCTCCTCGTATTGATCCTCCTGGCCATTTCCCCCCTCTTTCCTATGCCTCAACTGTTGCGAAATCTTCTTTTGACTATGAACCCAGTCGTCCAGCACCTCTTCTGGCAAGACTACTTTCGTCGCACTTTCGTCCACCGGCAGTTTTATTTTACAACTTTCGCGATACACTGGCTGCCATTCTACGTTCTGATGATCAGTAGGAAGGAATTCGTTTACGCTCCTCTCAGTTGCTTCCTGTTCTTGAATGCTTTTATTCGTGAGTTTCGTTTTCTGCAAATCTCTTATGGTCTGATCATGCTTGCTCGAAAAGAGCCTTCTGATTTTGTCCCCGATGCTCATCCCATTGCCTTGTTCGGTCTGTTGATTTTCTGACCCGTTCCTGACACTCCGGTGCATCATGCTTCTCGCCCGATTTTTATAAATTACGGGCTTCTGAAATTGGGCACTCTCGTTCGATGCTACCGTGGAAGAGTTATTCATTTTGGCTTTTTTTTTTTTTTTCAATGTACGATAAAAGTGAGAAGAAAATAGTTGTCACTTCAACGGGGGAAGACGGGGGTTATTCGTGGCCAATAAATGAGTATACGCAGACACGCGCGGAAAGGTGTGTAGAGACGTGAAGATTTGCGTCTGTTAACAATCGGGGGCAATCTAACACGCTCAACTTGTTTATTCATTCGTTTGTTGGCAAAAATGGCGCTCCACAGTTATTCACGATATTGTTCTATGTAAAATTGTCATTTCTACGCGTTGCTATCCAACGCTTTGATTTTATGAGTCTATGCGAATTGCAAAACAAAGGGGAGTGCATATACAAAAGTGTGCAGCTACGTGGGTGCATGTTGTTTTGTGACCAGCGCGCGCGCTCTAATCTAAGCCTACTTTTTTTTTCAGCGAAATGGGGTAAATTGTTGAAAATTTACAAACCGTTGCTGAGACCTTTCTGCAACGAAAATTGGTAATCTCAACAAATTGACGAGAAACCTAACAATAGAAGAACAAAGGTTAAAGTAAAAATAGTGAAAACGGTTAACACGCACCAGGAGGCAAGCACGCAGCTGCTAATGCTGTATATATAACTGCACGGATAGCTACACGTTTGCATGGGAAGGCTTGTTAAAAATTAAAACGTTTTTCAGCCTTCTGCTACGAAGCGCGAAAAACGTGCATATGTTGGACAAGGTTCGAAGGGAACTGCTACTGTCCTATTCGTTAAAAGTCCTTTTTTACTTGCTCATAAAGGAAAAGGCTCCTTGTTTGACGAATTGGAAGTACGTTTTGGAAGTCTACACCGTATGTGCACACCTTGTGCAAAAAGGGAAAATAAATACCCGCACGGGTGTACACATGGGTGTATATGTATATTTTTTTTTTTTTTTTTTTTTTTTGTGAACAGCTAATTTACAACGGCACAAAACACACGACTCCTACGAGCCCATGGCTTTTAAAGACAAAAAATATGACCCGTTCGGACAAATTTTAGCTACAAATAGGTATGAAAATTTAAAAAGAAAAAATAGGTTTTTTTTTTTTATGAACAAATTGGAATAGTTGTTCAGGTAAAATATAACCCACAATGTCTTGTAGCTAGTTATAGCTATGACCAATTAGCTAAATAAAAAAAAAAAATCCACACAGCCATACCGAGTTGCAGGGTTAAGAAGGAAAAAAAAAAAAAACAGTTACACACAGTTTCGTCTGTTTTCTTGCTATAGAACAGCAAAGAATGCATTGCCGAATTTTTGCATCTGTGTGTATATCAAATTGGGGTACTGGCACAACCCCCCCCC